>NC_048587.1:7861702-7869202 GCF_013265735.2 Oncorhynchus mykiss | reverse complement strand
AGCTAGTACAGTACAGTACAGTACAGTACAGTATAGTACATACTGACTAACTAGAGCTAGTACAGTACATACTGACTAACTAGAGCTAGTACAGTACTGTACATACTGACTAACTAGAGCCAGTACAGTACAGTACATACTGACTAACTAGAGCTAGTACAGTACAGTACAGGACATGGTGACTAACTAGAGCTAGTACAGTACAGTACAGTACAGGACATAGTGACTAACTAGACCTAGTACAGTACAGTACAGTATAGTACATAGTGACTAACTAGAGCTAGTACAGTACAGTACAGCACAGTATAGTAAGAAAGTCACTAACTAGAGCTAGTACAGTACAATATAGTACATGGTGACTAACTAGAGCAGTACAGTATAGTACAGTATAGTACATAGTGACTAACTAGAGCTAGTACAGTATAGTACAGTACAGTATAGTAAGAAAGTCACTAACTAGAGCTAGTACAGTACAGTATAGTACAGGACATAGTGACTAACTAGAGCTAGTACAGTATAGAAACAGGACATAGTGACTAACTAGAGCTAGTACAGTGCAGTATAGTACAGGACATAGTGAGTAACTAGAGCTAGTACAGTGTAGTACAGGACATAGTGATTAACTAGAGCTAGTACAGTATAGTACAGGACATAGTGACTAACTAGAGCTAGTACAGTACAGTATAGTACAGGACATAGTGACTAACTAGAGCTAGTACAGTACAGTATAGTACATAGTGACTAACTAGAGCAGTACAGTACAGTATAGTACATAGTGACTAACTAGAGCAGTACAGTATAGTATAGTATAAACCTGTCACAGACCTGTCATCATAACTAGAGCTAGTACAGTACAGTATAGTACAGGACATAGTGACTAACTAGAGCTAGTACAGTACAGTATAGTACATAGTGACTAACTAGAGCAGTACAGTATAGTATAGTATAAACCTGTCACAGACCTGTCATCATAACTGGAGCAGTACAGTGCAGTATAGTACAATACAGTACAGTATAGTACATATAGACTAACTAGAGCAGTACAGTGCAGTATAGTACAATACAGTATAGTACAGGACATAGTGACTAACTAAAGCTAGTACAGTCCAGTATAGTACAGTACAGTACATACTGACTAACTAGAGCAGTATAGTACAGTACAGTACATACTGACTAACTAGAGCAGTACAGTACAGTACAGGACATACTGACTAACTAGAGCAGTACAGTACAGTATAGTACAGTACAGTATAGTATAGTATAGTACATACTGACTAACTAGAGCAGTACAGTACAGTATAGTACAGTACAGTATAGTATAGTACATACTGACTAACTAGAGCAGTACAATACAGTATAGTACAGTATAGTATAGTATAGTACATACTGACTAATTAGAGCTAGTACAGTACATACTGACTAACTAGAGCAGGACAGTACAGTACAGCACAGTACAGTGTAGTACATACTGACAAACTAGAGCTAGTACAGCACAGTACATTATAGTACATACTGACTAACTAGAGCAGTACAGTACAGTACATACTGACTAACTAGAGCAGTACAGTACAGTATAGTATAGTACAGTATAGTACATACTGACTAACTAGAGCAGTACAGTACAGTATAGTACAGTATAGTATAGTACATACTGACTAACTAGAGCAGTACAGTACAGTATAGTACAGTATAGTATAGTACATACTGACTAACTAGAGCAGTACAGTACAGTATAGTACAGTATAGTATAGTACATACTGACTAACTAGAGCAGTACAGTACAGTACAGTATAGACCTGTCATAGACCTGTCATTCATATGGCTCTGATCCTGTGTCTGTGTTGTCACATAGATGACCTGTCATTCATATTGCTCTGATCCTGTGTCTGTGTTGTCACATAGATGCAGGCAGAATGTGTCTCTGATCCTGTGTCTGTGTTGTCACATAGATGCAGGCAGAATGTGTCTCTGATCCTGTGTCTGTGTTGTCACATAGATGCAGGCAGAATGTGTCTCTGATCCTGTGTCTGTGTTGTCACATAGGTGCAGGCAGAATGTGTCTCTGATCCTGTGTCTGTGTTGTCACATAGATGCAGGCAGAATGTGTCTCTGATCCTGTGTCTGTGTTATCACATAGATGCAGGCAGAATGTGTCTCTGATCGCCATATATTGGCACGTTTTGAGGAAAAATCTATTGAATTAGCAAACTGGACCAACGGTGACGAGGAGATCTCTTAAGTACGCTTCCAACTTTTCTACTGTCTGTTCTGCTGACTCAGTAGAAATCAGAATTACATTGTGTGTAAGTCCAAAATGGCCCCCTATTCCCTATATAGTGCTGTACTTTTGACCAGACTCCAGAGCCCTACATAGAGAATAGGTTGTCATTTTGGACACTACCCTAGTGATTTTGTAAAGTGAGCTAAAAAGGAAGAATGGATAATTAGATTTTTGTACAAATGAATTAAACATCGTAGCTAGCTGCCAATCGGCCCATTACGAATACAGGAACGGTAAATCATCATTTCAACACGTTGCGTTATGTTATTACTACTGAATTATACTGCGGGTCCTATTCACTACCTTTGACCTGGGCCATTAGAGATCTGGTCAAAAGTAGGGCACTATGTAGGGAATAGGGTGCCATTTAGGACTATGTTTGCTTGTTTAGAATTGGATTATTTGTCAAATCTTTAGTATTTTTATTTATTACATTTTTTTATGTAACTTTTATTTAACGAGGCAAGTCAGTTTAAGAACAACTTCTTATTTTAAAATGACGGCCTACCAGAAGGCAAAAGACATCTTACGAGGACGGGGTCCTGAGATTAAAAAATAAATTAAATAAATTAAATAAAAAACACATAAATATAGGACAAAACACACAACACCACAAGAGAGACAACACAACACTACATAAAGAGAGACGACACAACACTACATAAAGAGAGACAACACAACACTACATAAAGAGAGACAACACAACACTACATAAAGAGAGACAACACAACACTACATAAAGAGAGACGACACAACACTACATAAAGAGAGACAACACAACACCACAAGAGAGACAACACAACACTACATAAAGAGAGACGACACAACACTACATAAAGAGAGACAACACAACACTACATAAAGAGAGACAACACAACACTACATAAAGAGAGACAACACAACACCACAAGAGAGACAACACAACACTACATAAAGAGAGACAACACAACACTACATAAAGAGAGACAACACAACACCACAAGAGAGACGACACAACACTACATAAAGAGAGACAACACAACACTACATAAAGAGAGACAACACAACACCACAAGAGAGACAACACAACACTACATAAAGAGAGACGACACAACACTACATAAAGAGAGACAACACAACACTACATAAAGAGAGACAACACAACACTACATAAAGAGAGACAACACAACACTACATAAAGAGAGACAACACAACACCACAAGAGAGACAACACAACACTACATAAAGAGAGACGACACAACACTACATAAAGAGAGACAACACAACACTACATAAAGAGAGACAACACAACACCACAAGAGAGACAACACAACACTACATAAAGAGAGACAACACAACACTACATAAAGAGAGACAACACAACACTACATAAAGAGAGACAACACAACACCACAAGAGAGACGACACAACACTACATAAAGAGAGACAACACAACACCACAAGAGAGACAACACAACACTACATAAAGAGAGACAACACAACACGACAAGAGAGACAACACAACACTACATAAAGAGAGACAACACAACACCACAAGAGAGACAACACAACACTACATAAAGAGACAACACAACACTACATAAAGAGAGACAACACAACACGACAAGAGAGACAACACAACACTACATAAAGAGAGACAACACAACACTACATAAAGAGAGACAACACAACACCACAAGAGAGACAACACAACACTACATAAAGAGAGACAACACAACACTACATAAAGAGAGACGACACAACACTACATAAAGAGAGACAACACAACACCACAAGAGAGACAACACAACACTACATAAAGAGAGACAACACAACACTACATAAAGAGAGACAACACAACACTGCATAAAGAGAGACAACACAACACCACAAGAGAGACAACACAACACTACATAAAGAGAGACAACACAACACTACATAAAGAGAGACAACACAACACTACATAAAGAGAGACAACACAACACTACATAAAGAGAGACAACACAACACTACATAAAGAGAGACAACACAACACTACATAAAGAGAGACAACACAACACCACAAGAGAGACAACACAACACTACATAAAGAGAGACAACACAACACTACATAAAGAGAGACAACACAACACTACATAAAGAGACAACACAACACTACATAAAGAGAGACAACACAACACGACATAAAGAGAGACAACACAACACTACATAAATAGAGACAACACAACACTACATAAAGAGAGACAACACAACACTACATAAAGAGAGACAACACAACACTACATAAAGAGAGACAACACGACAAGAGAGACAACACAACACTACATAAATAGAGACAACACAACACTACATAAAGAGAGACAACACAACACTACATAAAGAGAGACAACACAACACGACAAGAGAGACAACACAACACTACATAAAGAGAGACAACACAACACTACATAAAGAGAGACAACACAACACTACATAAAGAGACAACACAACACTACATAAAGAGAGACAACACAACACGACAAGAGAGACAACACAACACTACATAAAGAGAGACCTAAGACAACAACATAGCAAGGCAGCAACACATGACAACACAGCATGGTAGCAACACGACATGACAACAACATGGTAGCAACACAACATGGTAGCAACACAACATGGTAGCAACACAACATGACAACAACATGGTAGCAACACAACATGGTAGCAACACAACATGACAACAACATGGTAGCAACACAACATGGTAGCAACACAACATGGTAGCAACACAACATGGTAGCACTACAACATGGTAGCAACACAACATGGTAGCAACACAACATGGTAGCAACACAACATGACAACAACATGGTAGCAACACAACATGGTAGCAGCACAACATGGTAGCAGCACGACATGGTAGCAATATGACATGACAACTACATGGTAGCAACACAACATGGTAGCAGCACAAAACATGGTAGCAGCACAACATGGTAGCAATACGACATGACAACAGCATGGTAGCAACACAACATGGTAGCAACACAACATGGTAGCAGCACAACATGGTAGCAGCACAACATGGTAGCAACACAACATGGTAGCAACACAACATGGTAGCAGCACAACATGGTAGCAATACGACATGACAACAACATGGTAGCAACACAACATGGTAGCAACACAACATGGTAGCAACACAACATGGTAGCAGCACAACATGGTAGCAACACAACATGGTAGCAACACAACATGGTAGCAACACAACATGGTAGCAGCACAACATGGTAGCAATACGACATGACAACAACATGGTAGCAACACAACATGGTAGCAACACAACATGGTAGCAACACAACATGGTAGCAGCACAACATGGTAGCAACACAACATGGTAGCAACACAACATGGTAGCAACACAACATGGTAGCAACACAACATGGTAGCAGCACAACATGGTACAAACGTTATTGGTATTTGAAACATGTAATACTGTTTTTTTTACTGGAGCAAAGGTCAACCCACATAGAAACACGTATTTACATACCGTGTAAGCAAATAATTTATCACAAAACAAATGCTTATTTCTGTAATTTGTTTGAACTATACATTTAACTATTGTCATTATCAGTAAAAATGGTGGGATAGTAAAAGATATAGATACATAGACAGTCTCTGCCTCATTAGATCTTCCCTGTATCTTCTCTGGTGGTTCCTCAGTCTTATTGTTCTGAGGAGCAGAGACAGTGACAGGTGCTTTTCTGTAATGCCATGCTGATGAGAACCAATCAGATCGCCCCATCTCTGTTCTGTTTTTTTTTTTCTTTCTTCTTCTATGGGATGTTGTTGTCATCTGGCAAGCTGAAGGAAGTAAAAAATTAGGTTTGATTGACAGCTGCATCCAGGTTCACACTTTATTGGTTTCTGCAGTGAAACAAAGCAAGAGCCAGATATGCCAATTTAGACAGGGGAGTGACAAAAATAGTTTCCATCTAAATGGAATAATTTTACTACTGGGAATTCTCAGTTGGGGGAAAGGAAGGAGTCAAGTGATTTTTTTTTTCTTCTCCCCTCTCCTTTAACAAGAAGCTGTGAATGACAAACATCTAGGACAGTTAGAGGCTGACAGAACATCAGATTTGGATGCTTCACAGAGACCCACGAGAGAAACAACCGCTAGGCAGAGAGAGAGAGAGAAAAAGAGAGAAATTGAATTACAATGGAAAAAGGAAAAGTGGCTCCTTTAGGACTGTGTCTGAGTGAGGGAGCGAGAGTGAGGGATAAGAGTGAGGGAGAAGAGTGAGGGAGAGAGAGTGAGGGAGAAGAGTGAGGGAGAGAGAGAAAAACTGAATTACAATGGAAAAAGGAAAAGTGGCTCCTTTAGGACTGTGTCTGAGTGAGGGAGCGAGAGTGAGGGATAAGAGTGAGGGAGAAGAGTGAGGGAGAGAGAGTGAGGGAGAAGAGTGAGGGAGAGAGAGAAAAACTGAATTACAATGGAAAAAGGAAAAGTGGCTCCTTTAGGACTGTGTCTGAGTGAGGGAGAAGGGTGAGGGAGAAGAGTGAGGGAGAAGAGTGAGGGAGCGAGAGTGAGGGAGATGAGTGAGGGAGCGAGAGTGAGGGAGAAGAGTGAGGGAGAAGAGTGAGGGAGCAAGAGTGAGGGAGAAGAGTGAGGGAGAAGAGTAAGGGAGAAGAGTGAGGGAGAAGAGTGAGGGAGAAGAGTGAGGGAGCAAGAGTGAGGGAGAAGAGTGAGGGAGAAGAGTGAGGGAGAAGAGTGAGGGAGAAGAGTGAGGGAGAAGAGTGAGGGAGAAGAGTGAGGGAGCGAGAGTGAGGGAGATGAGTGAGGGAGAAGAGTGAGGGAGAAGAGTGAGGGAGAAGAGTGAGGGAGAAGAGTGAGGGAGAAGAGTAAGGGAGAAGAGTGAGGGAGAGAGAGAGAAAGAGAAACTATGCAGTAGCCAACTATTCAACTCTTAGCCTGAATATATATTTTTAAAAGCGCAAGAGAGAAATCTGACTTTGCATTTGAAAACAGACTTGCTAAAGTGCAAGAATTCAGTATTTTGACGTGTCCCTCTGTCAACCCAGTGTCACTTCTAGGAAGATGTTAATTAACACTCTTAACCCCAACATTTCTCCATCATTGTAAGGCTTTGCTTTGATAGTCATGTCTGAAGATTATACTTTATTTAATGTGATTTGTGATTTATTTACGTCTGTCCCTGATTTTAAAGTCTATCCTGTAACGTGAACCGAACTCT
>NC_048587.1:7829202-7856702 GCF_013265735.2 Oncorhynchus mykiss | reverse complement strand
ACGATGTAAGGTAATGTTTAATCACGTTTTTTTCCCCCCATTCTTCCAGCCAGGTCGGTGTTACCGGTGTGATTTTCAAGACAAACCAACTGGATAAGTCACTTGACGTCTTATACGACAAAACGAAAAAAACAAAACAAATATAGGAAGTTGAAACCTTGACTAAAAAAAACAAAACAACAACAACCTGCATGTGATTAAAGGCATTTAACTGAAATCTTTGCCTTTTGCTTTTTAGTTGAAACGTATGTTTCCTTATGTGACGAAGGCCACATCAGAATGAAATGACTATACTAACGATACTATTTCTGCGTATCAAATGGAACCCTATTCCCTACGTAGTGCACTACTTCTGGTCAAAAGTAGTGCACTATCAAGGGAATCGGGTGCCATGCAGGATGCAAGCAATAACCATTAAACTTGACTATTAATGATTGAATTAGTTAGTCAAAGGAAAATAGTTTAATTTAATTTTTAATTAAATTTAAATGAGCAAATGTTATGCTAATATCTTAATGCCAAAGACTTAGGTTCAAACTTAAAACGTTAGCTAGCTAACTTGTATGTGTGGATAGTAAGCGTACTACGTAAGGTAGAGAGAGACAAACTGGGGGAATTGCAGTGGTGTTACCAAAGCGACCTCCGGACATAATGCTACCGGGAAGTCAAGGAAACGGTCAACAGAAAGCAGCGACGTCTGAAGTGCCTCTCCGGACCGAAAAAGGTCACGATGAAGTCGTGATGATGTCGTGATGATGTCGCGATGATGTCGTGATGATGTCGCGATGATGTCATGGTTCTACGTTTCTTCTTCCTTTCTTCAACATAATAATATATTGTAAAACAAGACAAATAGGCATCCAGGTTTCAAACGCCTGCATAATAGCGCTCCCAGTGTGTCAAGCCTCCAGGTCAAACGCCTGCATAATAGCGCTCCCAGTGTGTCAAACCTCCAGGTCAAAGTCTGCATAATAGCGCTCCCAGTGTGTCAAACCTCCAGGTTCAAACGCCTGCATAATAGCGCTCCCAGTGTGTCAAACCTCCAGGTTCAAACGCCTGCATAATAGCGCTCCCAGTGTGTCAAACCTCCAGGTCAAAGTCTGCATAATAGCGCTCCCAGTGTGTCAAAACTCAAAAAATAGTGCAAAATTAAAAACAAATACAAAATAGATTCTGCCTGATTATTTCTAGTATCCTGACAAATAAAAATGACAACAACAAAAAGTCAAGCATATTATTTGCAATTCATTAAGATGTCAATAACAATTATAAAAACAAAATAAAAAAATCTTTAAGAATATATTTACTAGGGTTTTTTTTATTATTTTTTAAAAACTTGTAAATTAGAAGACCACGGTATGTCACAATGTCCTTCTCATTTATCAATTCAGCGTTTTCTCGTTTTCTTTTCATTTTCCCTCCGTCTGATTGTGTATCACAGAGAACACCGCCTTATAATCTGCTCCTGGCATCATCATCATCAAAAAAAAAAAGCAACTGATTCATTTCATCATGCTTGAACGTTTGGTTGGTTACAAAAATGACTGTACGTTTGTTTGTAATAGAGGGGTGGAACCAGGCTGCGGCAGCCTTAGTCGCATCGACGCCAACGTCTTTAGCTTTTGATCTCATTGCACTGCCCGTAGAGTAGAAGGTTCAGACCGATGCAGAAGGAAGGGGAACAACAGCCTGCTACTATACTGTACTGGACACTCAGCTCAGGACGGGTTCCTCCGTCAGCCGACAGATCAGTCAAGTAAATGTCACGTTTTGATCCACGAAGGAGGAAAAAACAAACGGAGGACCATTACAAAAAAGGAAAAGATACAAATTCCTCCTTTTCATTTTCAAAACTTGTAGTTTTTTTTGTTTATTTATTTATTTTTGTTTTACCTCAGTAACCTCAGTAGTATCACGTGTATATATAGTCTTTCAACGTCTCTAGTGGTAATGTACAGTCACGCAGATCAGAACGAAGAATTTTACATTTTTCACTACTTTGAAGGTCTCCAAATTCATGGTTGATGGGAAGTTGTCTGCATGGTATCCCGAACGATCAGGGATTTTTCTGTTGTGTGTAGTAGTGTGGTATCCAGGAGGACCGTTCTTCTTCTGTTGTGTGTAGTAGTGTGGTATCCAGGAGGACCGTTCTTCTTCTGTTGTGTGTAGTAGTGTGGTATCCAGCAGGACCGTTCTTCTTCTGTTGTGTGTAGTAGTGTGGTATCCAGCAGGACCGTTCTTCTTCTGTTGTGTCTAGTGGTGTGGTATCCAGGAGGACCGTTCTTCTTCTGTTGTGTGTAGTAGTGTGGTATCCAGGAGGACCGTTCTTCTTCTGTTGTGTGTAGTAGTGCGGTATCCAGGAGGACCCTTCTTCTTCTGTTGTGTGTAGTAGTGTGGTATCCAGGAGGACCGTTCTTCTTCTGTTGTATGTAGTAGTGTGGTATCCAGGAGGACCGTTCTTCTTCTGTTGTGTGTAGTAGTGTGGTATCCAGCAGGACCGTTCTTCTTCTGTTGTGTGTAGTAGTGTGATATACAGGAAATGGAGCTGCCTGTTAGCTGTCTTAACGGTATCACCTCATGCCCTCTGTTCACACCGGGGCAACATGGACGCTGCCGAAGCCATGGTTGTAGTCATGGTGTAGGTGGTGGTGGTGGTGGTTGATTTGGTTTCCATGGTAACTAGTGGCGGTCATATGCCGTGGCAGCAGTAGGTGGTCCGGAACCTCTGGATGTGGCACTATAATAATAAGGGGAACCTGGAAGGTTAACAGAAGAAATGGACCGTTGGAAACGACATCCACCATAACCCACAAAACACTGTAATTATGTCTCCTGTTGTCTTCTCAATAACTCCTATTCTAACGGTTGTATCCGTTAGCTGTTGTAAATTCATTATAACGGCCAAGTCTAATACAATAAAACAATGTTGCAATGCATTTAAAAAATAATTAATTTAAGGAATATGTTAAAAAATATATATAATAACACTGTAGTGGTTGTGATATGCTGTAAGACTCCAGTCAGTCATACTCACTTAGTAATGCTGGGTTGCTGAACCGCCATGCCTCGTTGTAGGTCGTGTACTGTGGATGACTGTAAGGGTTTCCTGTAAACTCACTCCCTGTAAAACATACAAAACAATTAGCATTTTTAAAGTCCCATTCCATTATCTGGTGAAACTCTTTCACTTGCTAGCCATTTCCCGTCATATATAACATATATGGGGGTAAGTTAATAGTCATTTAGCAGGGTAGCCTAGTGGTTAGAAAGTTGGACTAGGAACCGGAAGGTTGTAAGTTCAAACTCCCGAGCTGACAAGGTACTAATCTGGCAGTTAACCCACTGTCATTGAAGGCCGTCATTGAAAATAAGAATTTGTTCTTAACTGACTTGCCTAGTTAAATAAAGGTAAAAAAAAAAAAATGTGAGACCAAGTTACTTAGTTCTTATTATTTCTCTCCATTTAATTTTAATGATGCAAGACTGAAAGATCTGATGAAAATCTGACAGTTGTGGTCTTCCACACCCACTGTCATAGTAACTACTGTCCTGTACCTCATAACACCTGCTGTCATAGTATCTACTGTCCTGTACCTCACCTGCTGTCATAGTAACTACTGTCCTGTACCTCATAACACCTGCTGTCATAGTATCTACTGTCCTGTACATCTTAACACCTGCTGTCATAGTATCTACTGTCCTGTACCTCTTAACACCTGCTGTCATAGTATCTACTGTCCTGTACCTCACAACACCCACTGTCATAGTATCTACTGTCCTGTACCTCATAACACCTGCTGTCATAGTATCTACTGTCCTGTACCTCACAACACCCACTGTCATAGTATTACTGTCCTGTCACTCTTAACACCTGCTGTCATAGTATCTACTGTCCTGTACATCTTAACACCTGCTGTCATAGTATCTACTGTCCTGTACCTCTTAACACCTGCTGTCATAGTATCTACTGTCCTGTACCTCTTAACACCTGCTGTCATAGTATCTACTGTCCCGTACCTCTTAACACCTGCTGTCATAGTATCTACTGTCCCGTACCTCACCTGCTGTCATAGTATCTATTGTCCTGTACCTCTTAACACCTGCTGTCATAGTATCTATTGTCCTGTACCTCTTAACACCTGCTGTCATAGTATCTACTGTCCTGTACCTCTTAACACCTGCTGTCATAGTATCTACTGTCCTGTACCATAGTATCTACTGTCCTGTACCATAGTATCTACTGTCCTGTACCATAGTATCTACTGTCCTGTACCATAGTATCTACTGTCCTGTACCATAGTATCTACTGTCCTGTACCATAGTATCTACTGTCCTGTACCTCGTCTATATTCCACATCATACCACTCTGAAGTATTTGACATAAACACTGTGATTTTAACACATTTGCTAGCATCCTTTCTGGTGGTTGAAATGGCATTATAAACTCTTGTTATAGACTTCCTCCGAGGAAAGGCAACCCTTTTCTATAGATCTGAACCCCCAGGTCTAGCTGTTTTGTGCCACAGAAGTTCAGTGCGGGCAGGAAGTAACTTAGACCATGCCAGTGAGCAATGCTGTTGGTCCAACACGTTTTATTCTTTTATGAGACAATAAAAGGCTGAGATTTTAACAGTGTTTGGGGCCTGTCACTAAATCTTAGTGTCTGCGGGTCAGATAAATGAAGGGTTTAAAGGCGAGCCACCAAGCACCATGTTACTGCTGGTGGCTCATGACTGATGAGAACGACTGTGTGATAAAAAAAATATATATATTTGATAAGACGTGGTGACAAAAAAACACATTGTGTTCTCCATCTCCAACCAGATGAACTGACTGTCATGGAAATAATAGAGAGCACGTTACATTACAGTCACTTTACACTGTGGAAGTACTCATGTAATTACAGTGACTACACTGTGGAAGTACTCATGTAATTACAGTCACTTTACACTGTGGAAGTACTCATGTAATCACAGTGACTTTACACTGTGGAAATACTCATGTAGTTACAGTGACTTTACACTGCAGTACTCATGTAATTACAGTGACTACACTGTGGAGGTACTCATGTAATTACAGTGACTACACTGTGGAAGTACTCATGTAAATACAGTGACTACACTGTGGAAGTACTCATGTAATTACAGTGACTACACTGTGGAAGTACTCATGTAATTACAGTGACTACACTGTGGAAGTACTCATGTAATTACAGTGACTTTACACTGTGGAAGTACTCATGTAATTACAGTGACTTTACACTGTGGAAGTACTCATGTAATTACAGTGACTACACTGTGGAAGTACTCATGTAATTACAGTGACTTTACACTGTGGAAGTACTCATGTAATTACAGTGACTTTACACTGTTGAAGTACTCATGTAATCACAGTGACTTTACACTGTGGAAGTACTCATGTAATTACAGTGACTACACTGTGGAAGTACTCATGTAATTACAGTGACTACACTGTGGAAGTACTCATGTAATTACAGTGACTACACTGTGGAAGTACTCATGTAATTACAGTGACTACACTGTGGAAGTACTCATGTAAATACAGTGACTACACTGTGGAAGTACTCATGTAATCACAGTGACTTTACACTGTGGAAGTACTCATGTAATCACAGTGACTTTACACTGTGGAAGTACTCATGTAATTACAGTGACTACACTGTGGAAGTACTCATGTAAATACAGTGACTACACTGTGGAAGTACTCATGTAAATACAGTGACTACACTGTGGAAGTACTCATGTAATCACAGTGACTTTACACTGTGGAAGTACTCATGTAATTACAGTGACTACACTGTGGAAGTACTCATGTAAATACAGTGACTACACTGTGGAAGTACTCATGTAATCACAGTGACTTTACACTGTTGAAGTACTCATGTAATTACAGTGACTTTACACTGTTGAAGTACTCATGTAATTACAGTGACTACACTGTGGAAGTACTCATGTAATTACAGTGACTACACTGTGGAAGTACTCATGTAAATACAGTGACTACACTGTGGAAGTACTCATGTAATCACAGTGACTTTACACTGTTGAAGTACTCATGTAATTACAGTGACTACACTGTGGAAGTACTCATGTAATCACAGTGACTTTACACTGTTGAAGTACTCATGTAATTACAGTGACTACACTGTGGAAGTACTCATGTAATCACAGTGACTTTACACTGTTGAAGTACTCATGTAATTACAGTGACTACACTGTGGAAGTACTCATGTAAATACAGTGACTACACTGTGGAAATACTCATGTAGTTACAGTGACTTTACACTGCAGTACTCATGTAATCACAGTGACTTTACACTGTTGAAGTACTCATGTAATTACAGTGACTTTACACTGTTGAAGTACTCATGTAATTACAGTCACTTTACACTGTTGAAGTACTCATGTAATCACAGTCACTTTACACTGTTGAAGTACTCATGTAATTACAGTGACTTTACACTGTGGAAATACTCATGTAGTTACAGTGACTTTACACTGCAGTACTCATGTAATCACAGTGACTTTACACTGTTGAAGTACTCATGTAATTACAGTCACTTTACACTGTTGAAGTACTCATGTAATCACAGTCACTTTACACTGTTGAAATACTCATGTAATTACAGTGACTTTACACTGTGGAAATACTCATGTAGTTACAGTGACTTTACACTGCAGTACTCATGTAATCACAGTGACTTTACACTGTTGAAGTACTCATGTAATCACAGTGACTTTACACTGTTGAAGTACTCATGTAATTACAGTCACTTTACACTGTGAAAGTACTCATGTAATTACAGTGACTTTACACTGTGGAAGTACTCATGTAATCACAGTGACTTTACACTGTGAAAGTACTCATGTAATTACAGTCACTTTATACTGTGAAAGTACTCATGTAATTACAGTCACTTTACACTGTGAAAGTACTCATGTAATTACAGTCACTTTACACTGTGAAAGTACTCATGTAATTACAGTCACTTTACACTGTGAAAGTACTCATGTAATTACAGTCACTTTACACTGTGAAAGTACTCATGTAATCACAGTGACTTTACACTGTTAAAGTACTCATGTAATTACAGTCACTTTACACTGTGGAAGTACTCATGTAATCACAGTGACTACACTGTGGAAGTACTCATGTAATCACAGTGACTACACTGTGGAAGTACTCATGTAAATACAGTGACTACACTGTGGAAGTACTCATGTAATCACAGTCACTTTAACTGTGGAAGTACTCATGTAATTACAGTGACTACACTGTTGAAGTACTCATGTAATTACCAGTACAAAGAGTTACAATGTACATATCACAAACAAACATAAATACAATATTTTAACCATGTGACTGCCCAACGTCAAAACCCCATGTGTATTAACCAGACAAAGAGCACATCTCTTTGTGTTTAATTCATACTTCACAGTAGCAGTTACACTGCCTTCACAGGGTATTCACACCCCTGGACTTTCTCCACGTGTTGTTGTGTTACAAAGAGTCATTCAAATGGATTGAATTGTCTTCTTTTTGTTGGTCAATTATCTACATACTGTAACGTCAAAGTAGAAGAAAGATTCTAACATTTGTATAAAATAAAATACCCCCCCCCCCACTAATTTACATAAGTATTCACACACCTGAGTCAATTCGTGTTAGAATCACCTTTGGCAGTGATTTCAGAGTCTTTCTGGATAAGTTTCTAAGAGCTTTCCACACCTGGATTGTACAATATTTGCCCATTATTATTATTTGTTGAATTCTTCAAGCTCTGTCAAGTTGGTTGTTTAGTATTGCTGTATTTAATAACTGTATCATGCTCAAAAGGATATTCACTGTCAACCAATAGGTGCCGTTCTTTGCAAACCAATGGAGAAAAAAACCTCCCTGGTCTTTGTGGTTGAGGGACCAGAGGGTACAGAAGTGGGGTGGTCATTTAAAAATCATGTTATACACTACTATTGGATACAGAGTCCATGCAATTTATTATGGGACTCGTTAAGCTCATTTTTACTCCTGAACTTATTTAGGATCTCCATAACAAAGGGGTTGAACACTTATTGACTCGCAACATTTCAGCTTTTCATTTTTAATTCATTTGTAAACATTTAAACATAATTGCCCTTTGACATTATGAGGTACTGTGTGTATCAGTGACACTGAATCCATTTTAAATTCAGGCTGCAAAACACCTCAAAATGTGGAAAAAGTCAAGGAGTGTGAATACTTTGTGAAGGTTCTGTGTGTGTTGTTGATACTCTATGCTGAAACTGGGGAGGGGGGGGGGGGGGGGGGAGGGGGGTGAGAGCGGGTCTGAATCCTGAAGCCATTTGAGCATGCTGTAATCGGTTAATGATTTTCTAACACAGCTGTGCACTCGATTGGATTTCCTTTCCGCATGGGTTGATCAGCTCAAAGACAAATGGCGGTGCTGTGCTGCCTGTGCTGGGTTGGGGTATAGGTGCACAGGGAGGGGGGATACCAGGAAACAACCAGTGAATCAGTGCTGTAACCAGAATGCATCCTGTCCCATCCCGTCTCGCCCCAGTGTCTGGTTGGTGTGTTCGTTCTGGCAGTGAAACACTAGCCCTGGCACAGCCTGACCCTCCTTAGAGAGATAGTGATTTAAATATTGACTGGCCTCCCATGCCTCTGTGTTGTGACCCTTCACTGTTTGTTGTGAACCTGAACTGCAGGTTAAGTAGAGGAGGAAAGGGAGGTGCTCTGACCACTGAGGAGGCCGAGTGGATGACTGGGAGGGAGACGGAGGAGGAGATCGCTAGCTGTTTATCGACGGCTCCTGGGAATGCCTCATGCACTGTATACACCACAGAGAGATAATGAGTTAAGATACTGGAGTGGAACTGAGAGGACATGTCTCTCTCTGTCTCTGTCTTTTAACCATGTCTCTCTCTGTCTCTGTCCTTTAACCATGTCTCTCTCTGTCTCCGTCCTTTAACCATGTCTCTGTCTGTCTCTCAGTTATCCAGCAGGACTAGTTTCTTGATAGCCTACATGTAACCATGTGTGCTGTATGTCCACTCTACAGGTCATTGCTTTATTTGAGAAACAGTTAACACAATCTTGAAATGAAAATAACATATTAAACTAAAATGTAATATCTACAAAAAAAGTAGACTCACCAGGAACCATTCCGGCCAGTGTTGAGGTGGGGTAGCTGCCTTGGCCGGTGGGGGGAACGTGAGGGGGATAACCCGGTAGGGTTGTGTTGGCCATGTCTCGACCTGGAGAGAGAGAGAGAGAGAGAGAGAGAGAGAACAAACACAATCAATAGATGGTCCTCCAAGACAAAATACTAAACCAACCCTTAGAAACAGGACCAAACCATACCTCTTAGAGGTTAGAAACAGGAATAAACCACCCCTTAGAAACAGGACCAAACCACCCCTTAGAAACAGGACCAAACCACCCCTCTTAGAGGTTAGAAACAGGACAAAACCACCCCTTAGAAACAGGACCAAACCATACCTCTTAGAGGTTAGAAACAGGACCAAACTACCCCTTAGAAACAGGACCAAACCACACCTCTTAGAGGTTAGAAACAGGACCACACCACCCCTTAGAAACAGGACTAAACCACCCCTTAGAAACAGGACCAAACCATACCTCTTAGAGGTTAGAAACAGGACTAAACCACCCCTTAGAAACAGGACCAAACCATACCTCTTAGGGGTTAGAAACAGGACTAAACCATACCTCTTAGAGGTTAGAAACAGGACTAAACCACCCCTTAGAAACAGGACCAAACCATACCTCTTAGAGGTTAGAAACAGGACCAAACCACCCCTTACAAACAGGACTAAACCACCCCTTAGAAACAGGACCAAACCATACCTCTTAGAGGTTAGAAACAGGACTAAACCACCCCTTAGAAACAGGACCAAACCATACCTCTTAGAGGTTAGAAACAGGACTAAACCACTCCTTTATGGAGGTTAGAAACAGGACTAAACCACACCTTTATGGAGGTTAGAAACGGGACCATGGTTGTGTTCCCAATGGCAGCCTATTCCATACATAATGAACTACTTTTTACCAGGGCCCATTGGGCATATAGGGTCCATAGGGCTCTGGTCAAAAGTAGTGCACTATGTAGGGAATAGGCTGCCATTTGGGACGCACATTTCTAATCACACGATCTCCCTTGAACAGAAAAGAGTCATTGTAAATCACTGTAAAACCATGAAACATGTGACACGTTTATAACCTAAATGTCTGTGTATGAAACTGAAACATTAGATGTTTAGATTAGCCATTAAGGGTTCCCATCTTAAACACAAGTGTTAAGAACGCAATATTAAACATGATAGTCAGCTTTCTCCAGTCAGTTTCCAACCAGGCAAACACCTATCTCCTAGGTGTTCAGATTTGAAATACTTTTCCATTGTCCTGTTCAGAGTGCATTTAGTCATTGGAAATTGATGTGACTTTCCATGTCTATAATTCAGATCAGTGTTAGGAATGAATGTCTGTTACGTTACCTACATTTCAGAACAACTGAACAGTCAAGACATATTTTCAATCACGTGGTGTTGTTGTTACTCAACCGTGTTGAGTTCATTTTCACTAAATCTCTCAGAGTTAACTCTCTCAGCAGGGGGGGACACACACACTCATTATCATATTTCCCAGCATGCTTTGTTGATCTTTAGAACAGTTTGCTGTAATATCTGTTTTTCCTCATGCACATTGATTGAATAAATTATATTAAGATAACTCAAATTGTTCTAAACTAAGCCAATCGGTAAGGGGTTGGATTTATTCCACCTGTTACTGAGATGGTTGTTCCAGTTTAGATGGTTTAGGTCAGGGCGTCTTCGGATAGATTCAGCTGACGGCCCAATTTTTTTTTGAGCGGCTGGTCAGGGGTCCTGAACATAATTACAAGTCATTTGTAGACTTCAAATTGACTGCAAGAAGCCCAAACCAACTTAGTATTTGACTAAAATGTAATAATTTCAAACCTTGTGTGTGTATATGATCACATATACAAGTAGATGTTAATTATGAATAGGAATCCTTTGGAACAGATTTCCAAAAATAAAATAAATAGTGAAATCACCAGTTGGGTAGCCCTGGTTTAGGTCGTCTTGTTTGTTAAGTCCTTCACCATAGCAACCATTCTGACTGAAATATTCTAATTCTTTGCTTTCCTCCCTCTGGCTGGATTCTGATAGGAACAACTAATCACTTCACAAACCAGCATATTGTGACTTGCAGGTCTGATGTGGCCCGTGAGCCAGGATTTTCAAACCTCAATGTCAAGGATAACTAGGCCATAACTAAATGACCGTATGACATATATAATATGAGGTCATTAAGGGTTCAGTTTTAATTGAAACACATTCGCTTAGTCAGTCATCTGGTGTAGGCTTCAGTAGTAGAAGTTATTGAAGGTAACAATCATATCTCTGTCACTAACAAACACAGTGATTGGTGGTTATCGCTCACATTCATTCGAAAAGCATGCTGGGAAATATGCAAATATGGCATTACACCCTACAGTGTTAAAACAACACCCACCAGTGTTTAGTGTACAAAACCTAATGACTTGTACTGAATAAACGTGTTCATGTGTTTAACAAGTAGTAGAGCAAAGAAGCACTGGTCTTTACAATCTAAACACTGTGACACGTTTTCACTGAAATTCAAAGTGCCTTGATGTGTTTCAAAGTGTTACAGAAAGCTGTTCAGATCCTAAACACTTGGTTTTACAGCGCAGGTATAATGACCTCCATACTATGGCCTACATCCTAATGACCAGAGAATACATATACTGTAGTCTACATCCTAATGACCAGAGAATACATATACTGTAGTCTACACCCTAGTGACCAGAGAATACATATACTGTAGTCTACACCCTAGTGACCAGAGAATACATATACTGTAGTCTACACCCTAGTGACCAGAGAATACATATACTGTAGTCTACACCCTAGTGACCAGAGAATACATATACTGTAGTCTATAGTGACCAGAGAATAAATATACTGTAGTCTATAGTGACCAGAGAATAAATATACTGTAGTCTATAGTGACCAGAGAATAAATACACTGTAGTCTATAGTGACCAGAGAATACATATACTGTAGTCTATAGTGACCAGAGAATAAATATACTGTAGTCTATAGTGACCAGAGAATAAATATACTGTAGTCTACACCCTAGTGACCAGAGAATAAATATACTGTAGTCTATAGTGACCAGAGAATAAATACACTGTAGTCTATAGTGACCAGAGAATAAATACACTGTAGTCTATAGTGACCAGAGAATAAATATACTGTAGTCTATAGTGACCAGAGAATAAATACACTGTAGTCTATAGTGACCAGAGAATAAATACACTGTAGTCTATAGTGACCAGAGAATAAATACACTGTAGTCTATAGTGACCAGAGAATAAATATACTGTAGTCTATAGTGACCAGAGAATAAATATACTGTAGTCTATAGTGACCAGAGAATAAATACACTGTAGTCTATAGTGACCAGAGAATAAATATACTGTAGTCTATAGTGACCAGAGAATAAATATACTGTAGTCTATAGTGACCAGAGAATAAATATACTGTAGTCTATAGTGACCAGAGAATAAATATACTGTAGTCTATAGTGACCAGAGAATAAATATACTGTAGTCTATAATGACCAGAGAATAAATACACTGTAGTCTATAGTGACCAGAGAATACATATACTGTAGTCTATAGTGACCAGAGAATAAATATACTGTAGTCTATAGTGACCAGAGAATAAATACACTGTAGTCTATAGTGACCAGAGAATAAATATACTGTAGTCTATAGTGACCAGAGAATAAATATACTGTAGTCTATAGTGACCAGAGAATAAATATACTGTAGTCTACACCCCAGTGACCAGAGAATAAATATACTGTAGTCTATAGTGACCAGAGAATAAATATACTGTAGTCTATAGTGACCAGAGAATAAATATACTGTAGTCTACACCCCAGTGACCAGAGAATAAATATACTGTAGTCTATAGTGACCAGAGAATAAATACACTGTAGTCTATAGTGACCAGAGAATAAATACACTGTAGTCTATAGTGACCAGAGAATAAATATACTGTAGTCTATAGTGACCAGAGAATAAATATACTGTAGTCTATAGTGACCAGAGAATAAATACACTGTAGTCTATAGTGACCAGAGAATAAATACACTGTAGTCTATAGTGACCAGAGAATAAATACACTGTAGTCTATAGTGACCAGAGAATAAATACACTGTAGTCTATAGTGACCAGAGAATAAATACACTGTAGTCTATAGTGACCAGAGAATAAATACACTGTAGTCTATAGTGACCAGAGAATAAATACACTGTAGTCTATAGTGACCAGAGAATAAATATACTGTAGTCTATAGTGACCAGAGAATAAATATACTGTAGTCTATAGTGACCAGAGAATAAATATACTGTAGTCTATAGTGACCAGAGAATAAATATACTGTAGTCTATAATGACCAGAGAATAAATATACTGTAGTCTATAGTGACCAGAGAATAAATACACTGTAGTCTATAGTGACCAGAGAATAAATATACTGTAGTCTATAGTGACCAGAGAATAAATATACTGTAGTCTATAGTGACCAGAGAATAAATATACTGTAGTCTATAGTGACCAGAGAATAAATATACTGTAGTCTATAGTGACCAGAGAATAAATATACTGTAGTCTATAGTGACCAGAGAATAAATATACTGTAGTCTATAGTGACCAGAGAATAAATATACTGTAGTCTATAGTGACCAGAGAATAAATACACTGTAGTCTATAGTGACCAGAGAATAAATACACTGTAGTCTATAGTGACCAGAGAATAAATATACTGTAGTCTATAGTGACCAGAGAATAAATATACTGTAGTCTATAGTGACCAGAGAATAAATATACTGTAGTCTATAGTGACCAGAGAATAAATATACTGTAGTCTATAATGACCAGAGAATAAATATACTGTAGTCTATAGTGACCAGAGAATAAATACACTGTAGTCTATAGTGACCAGAGAATAAATACACTGTAGTCTATAGTGACCAGAGAATAAATACACTGTAGTCTATAGTGACCAGAGAATAAATACACTGTAGTCTATAGTGACCAGAGAATAAATATACTGTAGTCTATAGTGACCAGAGAATAAATATACTGTAGTCTATAATGACCAGAGAATAAATATACTGTAGTCTATAGTGACCAGAGAATAAATATACTGTAGTCTATAGTGACCAGAGAATAAATATACTGTAGTCTATAGTGACCAGAGAATAAATATACTGTAGTCTATAGTGACCAGAGAATAAATATACTGTAGTCTATAGTGACCAGAGAATAAATACACTGTAGTCTATAGTGACCAGAGAATAAATACACTGTAGTCTATAGTGACCAGAGAATAAATACACTGTAGTCTATAGTGACCAGAGAATAAATATACTGTAGTCTATAGTGACCAGAGAATAAATACACTGTAGTCTATAGTGACCAGAGAATAAATATACTGTAGTCTATAGTGACCAGAGAATAAATACACTGTAGTCTATAGTGACCAGAGAATAAATACACTGTAGTCTATAGTGACCAGAGAATAAATATACTGTAGTCTATAGTGACCAGAGAATAAATATACTGTAGTCTATAGTGACCAGAGAATAAATATACTGTAGTCTATAGTGACCAGAGAATAAATATACTGTAGTCTATAGTGACCAGAGAATAAATACACTGTAGTCTATAGTGACCAGAGAATAAATATACTGTAGTCTATAGTGACCAGAGAATAAATATACTGTAGTCTATAGTGACCAGAGAATAAATATACTGTAGTCTATAGTGACCAGAGAATAAATATACTGTAGTCTACACCCTAGTGACCAGAGAATAAATATACTGTAGTCTATAGTGACCAGAGAATAAATATACTGTAGTCTATAGTGACCAGAGAATAAATATACTGTAGTCTATAGTGACCAGAGAATAAATATACTGTAGTCTACACCCTAGTGACCAGAGAATAAATATACTGTAGTCTATAGTGACCAGAGAATAAATATACTGTAGTCTATAGTGACCAGAGAATAAATATACTGTAGTCTATAGTGACCAGAGAATAAATATACTGTAGTCTATAGTGACCAGAGAATAAATATACTGTAGTCTATAGTGACCAGAGAATAAATATACTGTAGTCTATAGTGACCAGAGAATAAATATACAGTAGTCTATAGTGACCAGAGAATAAATATACTGTAGTCTATAGTGACCAGAGAATACATATACTGTAGTCTATAGTGACCAGAGAATAAATATACTGTAGTCTATAGTGACCAGAGAATAAATATACTGTAGTCTATAGTGACCAGAGAATAAATATACTGTAGTCTATAGTGACCAGAGAATAAATATACTGTAGTCTATAGTGACCAGAGAATAAATATACTGTAGTCTATAGTGACCAGAGAATAAATATACTGTAGTCTATAGTGACCAGATAATAAATATACTGTAGTCTATAGTGACCAGAGAATAAATACACTGTAGTCTATAGTGACCAGAGAATAAATATACTGTAGTCTATAGTGACCAGAGAATAAATACACTGTAGTCTATAGTGACCAGAGAATAAATATACTGTAGTCTATAGTGACCAGATAATAAATATACTGTAGTCTATAGTGACCAGAGAATAAATATACTGTAGTCTATAGTGACCAGAGAATAAATACACTGTAGTCTATAGTGACCAGATAATAAATACACTGTAGTCTATAGTGACCAGAGAATAAATATACTGTAGTCTATAGTGACCAGAGAATAAATATACTGTAGTCTATAGTGACCAGAGAATACATATACTGTAGTCTATAGTGACCAGAGAATAAATACACTGTAGTCTATAGTGACCAGAGAATAAATATACTGTAGTCTATAGTGACCAGAGAATACATATACTGTAGTCTATAGTGACCAGAGAATAAATATACTGTAGTCTATAGTGACCAGAGAATAAATATACTGTAGTCTATAGTGACCAGAGAATAAATATACTGTAGTCTATAGTGACCAGAGAATAAATATACTGTAGTCTATAGTGACCAGAGAATAAATATACTGTAGTCTATAGTGACCAGAGAATACATATACTGTAGTCTATAGTGACCAGAGAATAAATACACTGTAGTCTATAGTGACCAGAGAATAAATATACTGTAGTCTATAGTGACCAGAGAATAAATATACTGTAGTCTATAGTGACCAGAGAATACATATACTGTAGTCTATAGTGACCAGAGAATAAATACACTGTAGTCTATAGTGACCAGAGAATAAATATACTGTAGTCTATAGTGACCAGAGAATAAATACACTGTAGTCTATAGTGACCAGAGAATAAATATACTGTAGTCTACACCCTAGTGACCAGATAATAAATATACTGTAGTCTATAGTGACCAGAGAATAAATACACTGTAGTCTATAGTGACCAGAGAATAAATATACTGTAGTCTACACCCTAGTGACCAGATAATAAATATACTGTAGTCTATAGTGACCAGAGAATAAATATACTGTAGTCTATAGTGACCAGAGAATAAATATTCTGTAGTCTATAGTGACCAGAGAATAAATATACTGTAGTCTATAGTGACCAGAGAATAAATATACTGTAGTCTATAGTGACCAGAGAATAAATATACTGTAGTCTATAGTGACCAGAGAATACATATACTGTAGTCTATAGTGACCAGAGAATAAATAAACATTTACTACTGTTTACAGGCCTCCTGGGCCATATACAGCGTTCCTCACTGAGTTCCCTGAATTCCTATCGGACCTTGTAGTCATAGCAGATAATATTCTACATTTTGGTGGCTTTAATATTCACATGGAAAAATCCACAGACCCACTCCAAAAGACTTTCAGAGCCATCATCATGGGTTTTGTCCAACATGTCTCCGGTTCTACTCACTGCCACAGTCATACTCTGGACCTAGTTTTGTCCCAAGGAATAAATATTGTGGATCTTAATGTTTTTCCTCATAATCCTGGACTATCGGACCACCATTTTATTACGTGTGCAATCGTAACAAATAATCTGCTCAGACCCCAACCAAGGAGCATTAAAAGTCGTGATATAATTTCTCAGACAACCGAAAGATTCCTAGATGCCCTTCCAGACTCCCTCTGCCTACCCAAGGACGTCAGAGGACAAAAATGAGTTAACCACCTAACTGAGGAACTCAGTTTAACCTTGCGCAATACCCTAGATGCAGTCGCACCCCTAAAAACTAAAAACATTTGTCATAAGAAACTAGCTCCCTGGTATACAGAAAATACCCGAGCTCTGAAGCAAGCTTCCAGAAAATTGGAACGGAAATGGTGCCACACCAAACTGGAAGTCTTCCGACTAGCTTGGAAAGACAGTACCGTGCAGTATCGAAGAGCCCTTACTGCTGCTCAATCATCCTATTTTTCCAACTTAATTGAGGAAAATAAGAACAATCCAACATTTATTTGTGATACTGTCACAAAGTTAACTAAAAAGCAGCATTCCCCAAGAGAGGATGCCTTTCACCTCAGCAGTAATAAATTCATGAACTTCTTTGAGGAAAAGATCATGATCATTAGAAAGCAAATTACAGACTCCTTTTTAAATCTGCGGATTCCTCCAAAGCTCAGTTGTCCTGAGTCTGCACAACTCTGCCAGGACCTAGGATCAAGGGAGACACTCAAGTGTTTTAGTACTGTATGTCTTGACACAATGATGAAAATAATCATGGCCTCTAAACCTTCAAGCTGCATACTGGACCCTATTCCAACTAAACTACTGAAAGAGCTGCTTCCTGTGCTTGGCCCTCCTATGTTGAACATAATAAACGTCTCTCTATCCACCGGATGTGTACCAAGCTCACTAAAAGTGGCCGTAATAAAGTCTCTCTTGAAAAAGCCAAACCTTGACCCAGAAAATATAAAAAACTATCGGCCTATATCGAATCTCCCATTCCTCTTGAAAATTTTAGAAAAAGATGTTGCGCAGCAACTCACTGCCTTCCTGAAGACAAACAATGTATACGAAACGCTTCAGTCTGGTTTTAGACCCCATCATAGCACTGAGACTGCACTTGTGAAGGTGGTAAATTACCTTTTAATGGCATCAGACCGAGGCTCTGCATCTGTCCTCGTGCTCCTAGACCTTAGTGCTGCTTTTGATACCATCGATCACCACATTCTTTTGGAGAGATTGGAAACCCAAATTGGTCTACGCGGACAAGTTCTGGCCTGGTTTAGATCTTATCTGTCAGAAAGAAACCCGTTTGTCTCTGTGGATGGTTTGTCCTCTGACAAATCAACTGTACATTTCGGTGTTCCTCAAGGTTCCGTTTTAGGACCACGATTGTTTTAACTATATATTTTACCTCTTGGGGATGTCATTCGAAAACATTGTTAACTTTCACTGCTATGCGGATGACACACAGCTGTACATTTCGATGAAACACGGTGAAGCCCCAAAATGGCCCTCGCTGGAAGCCTGCGTTTCAGACAAAAGGAAGTGGATGGCTGCAAACTTTCTACTTTTAAACTCGGACAAAACAGAGATGCTTGTTCTAGGTCCCAAGAAACAAAGAGATCTTCTGTTGAATCTGACAATTCATCTTGATGGGTGTACAGTCGTCTCAAATAAAACTGTGAAGGACCTCGGCATTACTCTGGACTCTGATCTCTCTTTTGACGAACATATCAAGACTGTTTCAAGGACGGTTTTTTCCATCTATGTAACATTGCAAAAATCAGAAACTTTCTGTCCAAAAATGATGCAGAAAAATGAATCAATTATTTTGTCACTTCTAGGTTAGACTACTGCAATGCTCTACTTTCCGGCTACCCGGATAAAGCACTAAATAAACTTCAGTTAGTGCTAAATACAGCTGCTAGAATCCTGACTAGAACCCAATAAATTTGTTCACTCTTTCTCCAGTGCTAGCCTCCCTACACTGGCTTCCTGTTAAGGCAAGGGCTGATTTCAAGGTTTTACTGCTAACCTACAAAGCTTTACATGAGCTTGCTCCTACCTATCTTTCTGATTTGGTCCTGCCGTACATACCTACACGTACGCTACGGTCACAAGACGCAGGCCTCCTAATTGTCCCTAGAATTTCTAAGCAAACAGCTGGAGGCAGGGCTTTCTCCTATAGAGCTCCATTTTTATGGAATGGTCTGCCTACCCATGTGAGAGACACAGACTCGGTCTCAACCTTTAAGTCTTTATTTAAGACTCATCTCTTCAGTAGGTCCTATGTTTGAGTGTAGTCTGGCCCAGGAGTGTGAAGGTGAATGGAAAGGCACTGGAGCAACGAACCACCCTTGCTGTCTCTGCCTGGCCGGTTCCCCTCTCTCCACTGGGACGCTCTGCCTCTAACCCTATTACAGGGGCTGAGTCACTGGCTTACTGGTGCTCTTTCATGCTGTTCCTAGGAGGGGTGCGTCACTTGAGTGGGTTGAGTCACTGACGTGGTCTTCCTGTCTGGGTTGGCGCTACCCCCTTGGGTTGTGCCGCATCTTTGTGGGCTATACTCGGCCTTGTCTCAGGATGGTAAGTTGGTGGTTGAAGATATGCCTCTAGTGGTGTGGGGGCTGTGCTTCGGCAAAGTGGATGGGGTAATATCCTGCCTGTTTAGCCCTGTCAAGAGGGGTATAATCGGATGGGGCCACAGTGTCTCCTGACCCCTCCTGTCTCAGCCTCCAGTATTTATGCTGCAGTTGTTTATGTGTCAGGGGGTTAGGGTCAGTCTGTGTGTCGGGGGGCTAGGGTCAGAGTTTTTCTCCTGTCTTATCCGGTGTCCTGTGTGAATTTAAGTATGCACTCTCTAATTCTCTCTTTCTCTCTTTCTTTCTTTCTTTCTTTCTTCCTCTCTCTCGAAGGACCTGAGCCCTAGGACCATGCCTCAGGACTACCTGGCATGATGACTCCTTGCTGTCGTCAGTCCACCTGGACGTGCTGCTGCTCCAGTTTGAACTGTTCTGCCTGCGGCTATGGAACCCTGACCTGTTCACCGGACGTGCTACCTGTCCCAGACCTGCTGGAGCAGTAGAGATACTCTCAATGATCGGCTATGAAAAGCCAACTGACATTTACTCCTGAGGTGCTGACCTGTTGCACCCTCAACAACTTCTGTGATTATTATTATTTGACCATGCTGGTCATTTGAACATCTTGGCCATGTTCAGTTATAATCTCCACCCGGCACAGCCAGAAGAGGATTGGCCACCCCTCATAGCCTGGTTCCTCTCTAGATTTCTTCCTAGGTTTTGGCCTTTTTAGGGAGTTTTTCCTAGCCACCTGCATTGCTTGCTGTTTTGGGTTTATGGCTGGGTTTCTGTACAACACTTTGAGATATCAGCTGATGTAAGATGGGCTGTATAAATACATTTGATTTGATATAGTGACCAGAGAATAAATATACTGTAGTCTATAGTGACCAGAGAATAAATATACTGTAGTCTATAGTGACCAGAGAATAAATATACTGTAGTCTATAGTGACCAGAGAATAAATATACTGTAGTCTATAGTGACCAGAGAATAAATATACTGTAGTCTATAGTGACCAGAGAATAAATATACTGTAGTCTATAGTGACCAGAGAATAAATATACTGTAGTCTATAGTGACCAGAGAATAAATACACTGTAGTCTATAGTGACCAGAGAATACATATACTGTAGTCTATAGTGACCAGAGAATAAATATACTGTAGTCTATAGTGACCAGAGAATAAATATACTGTAGTCTATAGTGACCAGAGAATAAATATACTGTAGTCTATAGTGACCAGAGAATAAATACACTGTAGTCTATAGTGACCAGAGAATAAATATACTGTAGTCTATAGTGACCAGAGAATAAATACACTGTAGTCTATAGTGACCAGAGAATAAATATACTGTAGTCTATAGTGACCAGAGAATAAATATACTGTAGTCTATAGTGACCAGAGAATAAATATACTGTAGTCTATAGTGACCAGAGAATAAATACACTGTAGTCTATAGTGACCAGAGAATAAATATACTGTAGTCTATAGTGACCAGAGAATACATACACTGTAGTCTATAGTGACCAGAGAATAAATATACTGTAGTCTATAGTGACCAGAGAATAAATATACTGTAGTCTATAGTGACCAGAGAATAAATATACTGTAGTCTATAGTGACCAGAGAATAAATACACTGTAGTCTATAGTGACCAGAGAATAAATACACTGTAGTCTATAGTGACCAGAGAATAAATACACTGTAGTCTATAGTGACCAGAGAATAAATATACTGTAGTCTATAGTGACCAGAGAATAAATATACTGTAGTCTATAGTGACCAGAGAATAAATATACTGTAGTCTATAGTGACCAGAGAATAAATACACTGTAGTCTATAGTGACCAGAGAATAAATATACTGTAGTCTATAGTGACCAGAGAATAAATACACTGTAGTCTATAGTGACCAGAGAATAAATATACTGTAGTCTATAGTGACCAGAGAATAAATATACTGTAGTCTATAGTGACCAGAGAATAAATATACTGTAGTCTATAGTGACCAGAGAATAAATACACTGTAGTCTATAGTGACCAGAGAATAAATATACTGTAGTCTACACCCTAGTGACCAGAGAATAAATATACTGTAGTCTATAGTGACCAGAGAATAAATATACTGTAGTCTATAGTGACCAGAGAATAAATATACTGTAGTCTATAGTGACCAGAGAATAAATACACTGTAGTCTATAGTGACCAGAGAATAAATATACTGTAGTCTACACCCTAGTGACCAGAGAATAAATATACTGTAGTCTATAGTGACCAGAGAATAAATATACTGTAGTCTATAGTGACCAGAGAATAAATACACTGTAGTCTATAGTGACCAGAGAATAAATATACTGTAGTCTATAGTGACCAGAGAATAAATATACTGTAGTCTATAGTGACCAGAGAATAAATATACTGTAGTCTATAGTGACCAGAGAATACATATACTGTAGTCTATAGTGACCAGAGAATACATACACTGTAGTCTATAGTGACCAGAGAATAAATATACTGTAGTCTATAGTGACCAGAGAATAAATATACTGTAGTCTATAGTGACCAGAGAATACATACACTGTAGTCTATAGTGACCAGAGAATAAATACACTGTAGTCTATAGTGACCAGAGAATAAATATACTGTAGTCTATAGTGACCAGAGAATAAATATACTGTAGTCTATAGTGACCAGAGAATAAATACACTGTAGTCTATAGTGACCAGAGAATAAATACACTGTAGTCTATAGTGACCAGAGAATAAATATACTGTAGTCTATAGTGACCAGAGAATAAATACACTGTAGTCTATAGTGACCAGAGAATAAATATACTGTAGTCTATAGTGACCAGAGAATACATATACTGTAGTCTATAGTGACCAGAGAATACATATACTGTAGTCTATAGTGACCAGAGAATAAATATACTGTAGTCTATAGTGACCAGAGAATAAATATACTGTAGTCTATAGTGACCAGAGAATAAATATACTGTAGTCTATAGTGACCAGAGAATAAATACACTGTAGTCTATAGTGACCAGAGAATAAATATACTGTAGTCTATAGTGACCAGAGAATAAATATACTGTAGTCTATAGTGACCAGAGAATAAATATACTGTAGTCTATAGTGACCAGAGAATACATATACTGTAGTCTATAGTGACCAGAGAATAAATATACTGTAGTCTATAGTGACCAGAGAATAAATATACTGTAGTCTATAGTGACCAGAGAATAAATATACTGTAGTCTATAGTGACCAGAGAATAAATACACTGTAGTCTATAGTGACCAGAGAATAAATATACTGTAGTCTATAGTGACCAGAGAATACATATACTGTAGTCTATAGTGACCAGAGAATAAATATACTGTAGTCTATAGTGACCAGAGAATAAATATACTGTAGTCTATAGTGACCAGAGAATAAATATACTGTAGTCTATAGTGACCAGAGAATAAATACACTGTAGTCTATAGTGACCAGAGAATAAATATACTGTAGTCTATAGTGACCAGAGAATAAATATACTGTAGTCTATAGTGACCAGAGAATAAATATACTGTAGTCTATAGTGACCAGAGAATACATATACAGTAGTCTATAGTGACCAGAGAATAAATATACAGTAGTCTTTTGTCACTTCAAATAGAGATGTTGTACTAAGCATAAAGTACTTTTAACATTAAGGTAGTTATAATTTTCAGTTAACAGACATTTGCAGACTGATAATGTGTCCCAGGAATCACAAAGCCAGTCAACAGAATCATCATCACACACTGTCAACACAACCAACCGTCACTCCTCTTCTGTCTTCGTCTCCCGCTAATACTACGTCGGAAGCCAAAAGACCAAGTGCCTCATGGGACAGAAACCACATCAAAGAATCAAGCAGTAGAAGTACGTAGAAGACTGAAGAGGAAAACTCTGTTCATTACTGCATTCAAACTAGTCTAAACATAGCACGCTTTACTGAACCCCAGAACCCTGTCCACCTCCTCTCCTCCTCTCCCTCGAACACACACACACACACACACACACACACACACACACACACACACACACACACACACACACACACACACACACACACACACACACACACACACACACACACACACACACACACACAAAGTCCTGAAACTGCGAGTGTATTTCTAAAGCCAAAGCCAGTTTGTCTGTCCGTACAGTATTGGCCCCTTGAACAGAGCTAGTAGCTAGCGTCACTACGGACCCCGCGTTAGTTATTCAGCCCTGCTCCGTATTCAAGCCTGTAATTAGACATGACAGCTGGGTTTCCTACCCTGTCCTACCCCTGCAGCCAGGCTGTTTGAGCTGCAGGCACGTAGTTCCCGAGCGCTCCGGACTCCCCCCCCCCCCCACACCCCCCCCCCGGCCCAGCGAAGGCCAGCCAAAGGGACGGAGAGGGAAAAAGGAAAGAGAGGAGGGAGGCGCCTGCAATATTGTTTAGCCATGAGGGACACTGTGATTCACTGGGGTTAAATCACGTCTCAATGGAGCTTTAATGAGCGACCCCAGTAGCCATAACACACCATAACACCCCATAATACCCCATGATACCACAGGACACACCATAACACACCATAACACCCCATAACACCCCATAACACACCATAACACCCCATAATAACCCATGATACCACAGGACGCACCATAACACACCATAACACCCCATAACACCCCATAACACACCATAACACCCCATAATAACCCATGATACCACAGGACGCACCATAACACACCATAACACCCCATAACACCCCATAACACACCATAACACCCCATAATACCCCATGATACCACAGGACGCACCATAACACACCATAACACCCCATAACACCCCATAACACACCATAACACCCCATAATACCCCATAATACCACAGGACAGTTTTATGAAGGCATCTTTTGACTGCGCATACGTCTGGTTTTCAATTGCTGTTGTTTATTTCAGTTAATAACGGCAGTGCAGCTGATACGAGGTGCAGAAAGGGCCAAGATAATACAAGTGTTTCTGACACGGTCGCCTCTCTCCTCAACCGACCATAACGATCAACTGCATGCCATTAATGGAGGAAACAAATGTGGATCAGCCTAAAGTATACAGCAGGTGATCAAATAACTGTAAACTACTGTAGGCTAGTTTCAAATCAAATCAAATGTATTTTGTATTTCAAATGTATTTCAAATCAAATTTATTTATAAAGCCCTTCATACATCAGCTGATATCTCAAAGTGCTGTACAGAAACCCAGCCTAAAACCCCAAACAGCAAGCAATGCAGGTGGCTAGGAAAAACTCCCTAGAAAGGCCAAAACCTAGGAAGAAACCTAGAGAGGAACCAGGCTATGAGGGGTGGGCCAGTCCTCTTCTGGCTGTGCCGGGTGGAGATTATAAACCTAGAGAGGAACCAGGCTATTTGGGGTGGGCCAGTCCTCTTCTGGCTGTGCCGGGTGGAGATTATAAACCTAGAGAGGAACCAGGCTATGTGGGGTGGGCCAGTCCTCTTCTGGCTGTGCCGGGTGGAGATTATAACAGAACATGGCCAAGATGTTCAAATGTTCATAAATGACCAGCATGGTCCAATAATAATAACTGGTCTGTAACATTCAGCCTTTAACATACACATGGTTATTGATATGTGAAATAGTTTTTCAAGGGAAGGTTTTCTTTTAGTGCAGTGATGTCATTCATGTGAATGGCAGACCATTCATGAGTAATAAGAATTAGTTAGTTACAGACCAGTGTGTAATAAGAATTAGTTAGTTATACAGACCAGTATGTAATAAGAATTAGTTAGTTACAGACCAGTGTGTAATAAGAATTAGTTAGTTACAGACCAGTGTGTAATAAGAATTAGTTTGTTACAGACCAGTGTGTAATAAGAATTAGTTAGTTATACAGACCAGTGTGTAATAAGAATTAGTTTGTTACAGATCAGTGTGTAATAAGAATTAGTTAGTTACAGATCAGTATGTAATAAGAATTAGTTTGTTACAGACCAGTATGTAATAAGAATTAGTTAGTTACAGACCAGTGTGTAATAAGAATTAGTTTGTTACAGACCAGTATGTAATAAGAATTAGTTAGTTACAGACCAGTGTGTAATAAGAATTAGTTAGTTACAGACCAGTGTGTAATAATAATTAGTTTGTTACAGACCAGTATGTAATAAGAATTAGTTAGTTACAGACCAGTGTGTAATAAGAATTAGTTAGTTATACAGACCAGTGTGTAATAAGAATTAGTTAGTTATACAGACCAGTATGTAATAAGAATTAGTTAGTTACAGACCAGTGTGTAATAAGAATTAGTTAGTTACAGACCAGTGTGTAATAAGAATTAGTTTGTTACAGACCAGTGTGTAATAAGAATTAGTTAGTTATACAGACCAGTGTGTAATAAGAATTAGTTTGTTACAGATCAGTGTGTAATAAGAATTAGTTAGTTACAGATCAGTATGTAATAAGAATTAGTTTGTTACAGACCAGTATGTAATAAGAATTAGTTAGTTACAGACCAGTGTGTAATAAGAATTAGTTTGTTACAGATCAGTATGTAATAAGAATTAGTTAGTTACAGACCAGTGTGTAATAAGAATTAGTTAGTTACAGACCAGTGTGTAATAATAATTAGTTTGTTACAGACCAGTATGTAATAAGAATTAGTTAGTTACAGACCAGTGTGTAATAAGAATTAGTTAGTTACAGACCAGTGTGTAATAATAATTAGTTTGTTACAGACCAGTATGTAATAAGAATTAGTTAGTTACAGACCAGTGTGTAATAAGAATTAGTTAGTTATACAGACCAGTGTGTAATAAGAATTAGTTAGTTACAGATCAGTGTGTAATAAGAATTAGTTTGTTATACAGACCAGTGTGTAATAAGAATTAGTTAGTTACAGACCAGTATGTAATAAGAATTAGTTTGTTACAGACCAGTATGTAATAAGAATTAGTTAGTTACAGACCAGTATGTAATAAGAATTAGTTAGTTACAGACCAGTGTGTAATAAGGAGTCAAAGAGAACTGTTGGAGTAGGTGGGGTGTCCTACACAGAGAGGGTGGTGTGTGTGTGTGTGTGTGTGTGTGTGTGTGTGTGTGTGTGTGTGTGTGTGTGTGTGTGTGTGTGTGTGTGTGTGTGTGTGTGTGTGTGTGTGTGTGTGTGTGTGTGTTTGTGTGTGTGCGTGCGTGTGTGTGTGTGTGTGTGTGTTGAGAGCGGGTTGTATGGGGTAAAGGCTAGAGGGGCAGTATTCATGGATAAGAGCACATACACAGGGGGTGGACAGACACAGAGCACATTGTGTGTAGGACTAAGCACGGCACAATAGCTGAAGGGCCCTTGGTTTCATTAACGTCTTGAGGGCCCCGTGCTTCACAGTCTCAAGAGTACGGTTCAGTTTACCTCGTTGAGTTGACCTCCTGGAGTCATCTGGATAGGGGACAACTAACTACAGCTTCAGGAGTCAGCTCTCCAAGAGTCAATGGGCTTTTCACTCCTGAACACACCATTATGATTAATGGGTGTATTGATTGATTTATTGATTTGTTGATCGATTGATAATTCCAAAGAATGTGGGGACTTTGTGGAATATTGCTAAATGTATGCGTGGTAAAGATTTGGTACAAACCAATGCAAATATATTCCCTTGTTATACATGAGCAAGACTGTAACTGTAATCAAGCTTGTAAACTTCATTACATGATTTGACTTTTATGCTGTACACACAATAATGTACAATAATAATTGTATTTATTTCAATTTATTTAACCAGGTAAACTAGTTCAGAACAAG
>NC_048587.1:7821702-7824202 GCF_013265735.2 Oncorhynchus mykiss | reverse complement strand
CTTCCAGGAAACTCACCTCTGCTGGTTTTGCCCACTGGCCTTCCTCCTGGAGTGTCTAATCAACATAACATCCACCTATTACAGACAAACGACTCCTCCGGAGCACCTGTTAGGGCTCAGAGAGGAGGAGAGGAGTGAGGGACGTGGGAGAAGGTGTGTGGGAGGTGTCATTGACACCTACCAATGCACTCTGGGAGTCTCCCATTGGCAGGCCCAGCGGGGATTCTGGGTAAAGAGTCTCGTGTGCATCCAAAATTGCACAGTATTCCCTGTATAGTGCAATACTTTAGACCAGAGCCCTGTGTATATCACTAAAGTAGTGCACTATACAGGACATAAGGTGCATTTTGGGATGCAGCCCCTCTCAGTATGCAGCCGAGCGGCCGCTCGGTCAGCTCTGGTCTATAGCCATGTGTAGAACTCCACTTGAAAAGCCCAGGGGACTGGCCTTCAGAAGCCTCAGTAACCTAATCAAGACACCACTGCTACTGGAGTGACTGTTTAGGATCAAGGAAACACAAGCAGATCTAGAAACTGCAGAACAATTAGGTTGTGTCTTCACTAACCTCTCTCCCTCACTTATTTGACTCAACACACAAACAGCTCCACCATGGCCTTTCCTTCTCCTATTCATCATGTTTCCCCCCCGTGGAAAAAAAAAACCCAAACATCTTATTTGAATTTGAAGCAGTTTAAATGAACAGTAATAAGGTTGAGAGGATGGAGGATACCATCCCTCTCTAAGGACAATCAATCAAATAAATAACTTCCCATATCAACAATATAAATTACCACACCGGTTTTGATTGTCCCCTTCCACATATTCAAGGGAGCTCTTTGGATGGTGTTATTTTTTTTAATATGGGGGTAATAGGGACTATTTAGCAGGTAATATGGTATTAATATAGAGGAGAGGATGAAGAAGCCAGCTATAATGGAAGTGGGGCTTTAGCCTCTGCATGAATTTCAATGATGAAGCACAATGCCTTAAATCCCCGTTCTTATTGAAGCCGCCTCCCCTGCAGGTACTTCTGAGAGCTCTAATAGAATAGGAAGTAGAGGACACAATAGATTTATATCTCTCTCAAGCCCCTTTCAGGTCACTGTCTACTTCCCAAATGGCAACCTATTCCCTATGTAGTGCACTTACTTTCTATGGGTTTTGGTTTAAAAAAGTAGTGCACTATATAGGGAATAGGGTGCCATTTGGGATCTCGGCACAGAAAATTCCTACGATCTCTTTAAACTGGCAATGAGCACTTCATGAATCATTCATTTTTAATAGATTATGCAAATTTTCCGAGGGACATAAAATCAACAAGATCAATAACGGCAGTCATTTTAATTGGTGTTAGAAAACATTTTAAGGATAAACATAATCTCCTTACTTCTTTCCCCAGCCCCGTAAAAAGCACAATTAATTTGAAATTGGATCTCAGCCTAAATGCAGAAGATAATTGAGTATTTTTTTTTTTGCTGTTGCTGTTGCTTGGCTTGGATTCTGTCTTGCTGCGCTGGGGTTATTGTTTGAAAGTAAACTGTAATACTGAGTCCTTACAGAGAAGCTAAAACCTCAAATACCTGACTAAAATACATGACGATTATTACCACAGTAGAAACAGCCACCAAGGGAAAACCAAGAAGTGGCACTAGTCAGAAAACGGTCAGAAACAAAAAGTCAATACTTCCACCATTCATCCACAACTATTCACATTTTTAAGTCAAAAATAAATAATCTCACAATCTAAAAAATGTCGAGTTAAAACACAATTTAAAGTTTTATGTATTTTGTTTTTACATTATAAAGCATTGGAGATCGTGGGCCTCTAGTCTAAAACAACCACCCAGGTGCAAACAAAGCCCCCCCCCAGGTGCCTAACCGTGGTCGAGCCTGACCCTGCCTTCATACCAGCAGTACAAAGGCCAAACACACACCTTCTCTTCTCACGAGGCCTGACTTACAGAGATCTACCTCCCACCCACATATTAATGAGAAGGCTCCTTTCTGTTCTCATACGGCTGCTGTTTGGGTTATCATTTGAGAAGGGGCCCGGCCACTCGTTCCTCGCTCACTGCACTTTTCAATCATTCTGTCCTCCCCCTCCCCCCGCGCAGAAACCCTTTGATGACTTGATGCATAATTATATGAATTTTAATAAAAGCTCTGTATATTACTCTTGCGGCCCTGACAGTAATCGTAAACTTTCAGTAAACTTAACCTTCTTCTTGGTAATAACCGTGGCAACAATGAAACAATATTTCAATTAGCGAGGCAGTCGTTAACTATGACAGAGTGAGCAAGTTAGAGAGAAAGAGAGCTAGCGAGAGAGAGAAAGAGAGAGAGAGAGAGAGAGAGAGAGAGAGAGAGAGAGAGGGAGAGGAGAGAGAGAGAGAGAGAGAGAGAGTGAGAGAGAGAGAGAGAGAGACAGAGTGAGCAAGTAAGAGAGAGAGAGAGAGAGAGAGAGAGAGACAGAGAGAGAGAGAGAGAGAGAGAGAGAGA
>NC_048587.1:7756702-7819202 GCF_013265735.2 Oncorhynchus mykiss | reverse complement strand
TTATTACAACTACTACTCTTACTGCTACTACTACTACTAATACCCCTACTACTACTAATAATACTACTACTACTACTACTACTACTACTACTACTACTACTGCTACTACTAATACTGCTACTACTACTACTACTACTACTACTAATAATACTAATACTATTACTAGTACTACTACTAGTACTATTACTATTATTACTACTAATAATTCTAATACTACTATTACTACTCCTACTACTGCTATTACTACTGCTACTGCTATTACTATTATGACTACTACTACTACTACTGATACAAATACTAATACCAATACTAATACTAATACTATTACTACTACTACTACTGATACGAATACTAATACCAATACTACTACTACTACTACTACTACTACTACTGATACGAATACTAATACCAATACTAATACTAATACTATTACTACTACTACTACTGTTACTACTACTACTACTACTGATACGAATACTAATACCAATACTAATACTAATACTATTACTACTACTACTACTGTTACTACTACTACTACTACTACTACTGATACGAATACTAATACCAATACTAATACAAATACTATTACTACTACTACTACTGTTACTACTACTACTACTACTACTACTGATACGAATACTAATACCAATACTAATACTAATACTATTACTACTACTAAGAGTGTCAAACCAAACGGCATTAAAATAATCTGCACACTTACTGTCATGTTTCTGTTTGCAGGATTTGTTTTTATTTTCATGTGAATAAATAGACACCATGTCAATGCATTGCACAACATCATGTTGTTTTGTTTCATTACAACGTTGGCTGTTCTGAACAGAACAGTGAACAAGAACCCATCCCAAAAATGAGACACCCTATTCCCTACATTGTGCACTACTTTTGACCAGAGCCCTATGGACCCTGAGCACTGTGGACCCTGGTCACTATGGACCCTGAGCCCTATGGACCCTGGTCACTATGGACCCAGGTCACTATGGACCCTGAGCCCTATGGACCCTGGTCACTATGAACCCTGAGCCATATGGACCCTGAGCCCTATGAACCCTGAACCCTATGGACCCTGAGCCCTATGAACCCTGGTTACTATGAACCCTGAGCCCTATGAACCCTGAGCCCTATGGACCCTGAGCCCTATGAACCCCGAGCCCTATGGACCCTGAGCCCTATGAACCCCAAGCCCTATGGACCCTGAGCCCTATGAACCCCGAGCCCTATGAACCCTGGTTACTATGAACCCTGAGCCCTATGAACCCTGGTTACTATGAACCCCGAGCCCTATGAACCCTGAGCCCTATGAACCCCGAGCCCTATGGACCCTGAGCCCTATGAACCCTGAGCCCTATGGACCCTGAGCCTTATGGACCCTGAGCCCTATGAACCCCGAGCCCTATGAACCCTGGTTACAATGAACCCTGAGCCCTATGAACCCTGGTTACTATGAACCCCGAGCCCTATGAACCCTGAGCCCTATGAACCCTGAGCCCTATGAACCCTGAGCCCTATGGACCCTGAGCCCTATGAACCCTGGTTACTATGAACCCTGAGCCCTATGAACCCTGGTTACTATGAACCCTGAGCCCTATGAACCCTGGTTACTATGAACCCTGAGCCCTATGAATCCTGGTTACTATGAACACTGAGCCCTATGAACCCTGGTTACTATGGACCCTGAGCCCTATGAACCCTGAGCCCTATGAACCCTGAGCCCTATGAACCCTGGTCACTATGAACCCTGAGCCCTATGAACCCTGAGCCCTATGAACCCTGGTTACTATGAACCCTGGTCAAAAGCAGTGCACTAGAAAAGGGAGCCATTTGTGAAACAGACCAATAATCCCCTTCGCTGAAGCTGTGGTTTGGCCTGTCCTGGCTGGGCAGGGTGATGGCAGGTAGACTGTACTGGGGCCTTAGGCACAGTGTGATGCATCTTAGAGTAGGAGTACAGATCTAGGATCAGGTCTCCCCTTGGCCATGTAATCATATTCATTGTGATCTAAAAGGCTATAAACTAATCCTAGATCAGCTCTCCTCCTCTGAGACACACAGCCAAAAGCCACGTTAACATTTTTTTTTTGTATGTGTTGCCACAAACGTGGAATCGAACCCACAATTCTGGGACTCGTGTTGCAAGCATCATGCTCTACCAACTGATCCACACAGACAGGACCAGTGTTTGGCTCTGTGTCTTACCTACAGAGTAGCTCTGCGTCACAGAGACACTGGGGCCCAGGTTCTGGTTACTGCTGGAGGACAGGCTGGGTTTGACCTCGCCGTCCAGACCAGGATTCAGGGAGGACAGGGAGTGGGAGTGGGAGTACTCGTTGGCCTGTAAAAAGACACGTTCATCATTACACAGCCATAGAAATGAAAAAGAAAAGGCCCCACCTCTCCCTGCTGTGGGCTTCATTCCACCAATGTTTCATCTAAAGAGCCTTCGTTAAACAGGGTTACTCAAAAACACAAAATCAGCTACCAAAACCATGCTTACAGAGTCAAATACTGTCTCTCCGTGAATCTTAGGGTGCCTATTTGTGAGTGTGTGTGTGTGTGTGTGTGTGGGGGTCGGGTGTATGGGTTGAGTTTTGTGTGTGTGTACGTTCGTGTAAGTGTGTGTATGCATATTTGTGTGTGTGTGTGTGTGTGTGTGTGTGTGTGTGTGTGTGTGTGTGTGTGTGTGTGTGTGTGTGTGTGTGTGTGTGTGTGTGTGTGTGTGTGGGTGAGGTGTGGGTGTATGGGTTGAGTTTTGTGTGTGTGTGTGTACGTTCATGTAAGTGTGTGCATGCGTGTGTGTGTGTGTGTGTGTGTGTGTGTGTGTGTGTGTGTGTGTGTGTGTATGTGTGTGAGTGTGTGTGTGTGTGTGTGTGTGTGTGTGTGTGTGTGTGTGTGTGTGTGTGTGTGTGTGTGTGTGTGTGTGTGTGTGTACGTTCATGTAAGTGTGTGCATGTGTGTGTGTGTGTGTGTGTGTGTGTGTGTGTGTGTGTGTGTGTGTGTGTGTGTGTGTGTGTGTGTGTGTGTGTGTGTGTGTGTGTGTGTGTGTGTGTGTGAGTCCACTATTTTCAAGCTGCAGCAGCAGCGAGGGTGGGAGTTCAAGCATATCATTAATGTATTTTGGTTTTGTTCTGAGAGGAAGTGGGATCTAGAAAAGCCGAATGAAAAGCCAAGCCGTCATCTGGTCCTTTGTGCTTGACTGCAGCCAGGAGTCCTGATCAGCCAAGGGAGAAAACAGCTCTGCTTGGTTACCACACCACTGTCCCCAATGCTACCCTATTCCCTATTACAGCGCACTGCTTTGGACCAGAAGTAGCGCACTGCACAGGGTATAAGATTACATTTGGGATGCACACAGACACGCCATGTGGCCCTGGTTCACAACAGGACACTATTCACCTTTTGGCTTTTTTAAAATTTTGAATAAAAAAAATAAAAAGTTTAAAAAAAAAGGAGCTTCTCCACAACCCTTTAACGTTTCATTGGTTCATCATCAGTGACTATAAATAGGTTGTCATATACTGTAAGTTACATTGCTCCGTGTTACCATATACAAAATGAATATCAAATTGAAAGAAATTTTTTAAAAAATTATCCATTCTACTTATATATGTTTTGTCATAGTGAGAAAATGACTTCATTTTATATCGACCGTGATGCATTTTCTATGTATTTCGTTTGGACTCCAATACATTACTATAGAGACACTTTGTTAACCCACAGATAGAATTTCCTTTGTATGGTGGTGGGATAGTTTGAGACAGTCATGGCAGATGTTACTGTGTGTTTTATAATGAGATCAGACTTCCGGGAGACTGTGTGTTGACAATGTTTGTCCCCCCCCCACAAAAAAAAATCCCAGTGTGTGTCTGAGTGGCTCGCTGGGCTGCGGTCCCAAAGGGGATGCCTGTGAGCCTGTGACCCCACTCTTGTCTGCTTCTATCCCAGATAAACTCTAATTGTCTGCTACAACTGTTCACGGGGACAATGCCGGATGTTTTCCTCTATTCCGGAAGGCTTTAGACGTTAAACAGGCGTTTTATCATGCAGATAAAGGAGGGGCTCGAAGACGAGGGGAGATGGAGGAAGAAAACACAAAACAAAAGAAAAGATAGATTTGAAAAGGATGACCAAATGGCTAGCAGAAGTGTGGGAGGGGTGAATCTATTTAGTTCTGCATCTCCAGAATGGTGTTTTTAATAGCCTTCCAACCAGCACCCAGACCCCGGCTAATAGGGACACATTGACCAATGAGGAGAAAGGGGAACGACGACAAGTGAAAGAGAGATCCATGAAAGGAGAAAATCCTCTGATTAATACTTTATTCAATTAAAACAGATGTTTCTGTTCCAGTCACATCTTTTACATTACTGATCTACTGGTCTCTTTTACATTACTGATCTACTGGTCTCTTTTACATTACTGATCTACTGGTCTCTTTTACATTACTGATCTACTGGTCTCTTTTACATTACTGATCTACTGGTCTCTTTTACATTACTGATCTACTGGTCTCTTTTACATTACTGATCTACTGGTCTCTTTTTCATTACTGATCTACTGGTCTCTTTTTCATTACTGATCTACTGGTCTCTTTTCCATTACTGTTCTACTGGTCTCTTTTACATTACTGATCTACTGGTCTCTTTTTCATTACTGATCTACTGGTCTCTTTTCCATTACTGTTCTACTGGTCTCTTTTCCATTACTGGTCTACTGGTCTCTTTTCCATTACTGTTTACTGGTCTCCTTTCCATTACTGATCTACTGGTCTCCTTTTCTTTTGAACCCCGCCTCCTTTCCCTCTCTTCTTCTTCTTTAATACTCTCTCTGAAGCTCTCTGTGATTGCAAGTCATTTCCAATTCGTTTTGGTATTGATCTTCCAGTAGAAATCAGTTTGGTAATTAGCTCCAAATTAGGCTCTCTTCTGGAGGTGAGTCCTGTCCTACTGATTTATTACCTACGTAATTCGCCGCGATCGGAGAGAAATTAAAATGAACTCAATTAGGCCCATTGCTTTAGCTTCTTTTATGGGTCTCCTCCCTTAAAGACTTGTAGTTTTATACGGGTACAAATTAATAGTCTCTTGTTGTTTAATAGTATAATGAAAGTAAATAAAGGTTATCCATTGTAATAAGCCTAAGAGAGGTTTTAATAAGAAGAAAGGTAGTAAGTCAACATGTAAGGGTGTAGTTATTGTGGTTTCTTCTGGGTGGGGGGGCGGGGTGGTGGTGGTGACAGAAGGGGTCTTCATTTGGTAAATGAGGATGGATAGATGGTGGGTGTTTGTGGTGTTGACATCAAAAGCAAGACGCATTAGAATATCCTATATATACACCACCAGGTGTGTGGAAATAAATCAAGAAAGCCCCTTTTGCTATGTTTACCATTTATAAAATAAAACAAAACATTTCCATGATAAATCTGACAGCTGAAAGCGGCTTCATACACTGTTTCAATAATAACGTTTTTGAAGAAGGACACGGAATTATAACAGAAATAACAGGTGCAGAAGGAGAAACACAGAGTCAGATAACACAACGGCAAAAAATAGAGAAAAATAGAGATATTGATTAATTGCATGTTGCCTTTCTGTTATTCTCAATTATAGGGGATCCAAAGAATGTGGTGTTTTTTCATCCCAAGATCGATACGACGTGGGAGTTTTCCCTGAAATCCCTACAGCATTTTACATGCTGTTTTCTAATACACTGGAATGACTGTTTTACCAGCCTATACATTTGCAGGGCATTTTATTTTTAGAGCTGCGTGGAGCAGGTATATATATATATTGCTCAGATGGCGTGCTCCTTCGGGGCCCTCTGGGCCAACTGAATAAAATAGCAGAATCTCTCAGCACGAAAAAGTAAATAAAAATGTGTTGACTTTCAGAGAAAACTACGTATGGAGCAGCAACAACAATTATAAAAGTAAAATAAACAAACAGAAAAAAAAACGGCAACAACAATATCATGGTTGTACAGCTCGAGGAAACTTGGATGGAATGGAAGTGTTGACGTGGTGCAATACAGGTGTATTTGATGCTGTTGACGGTGTGACAAACAACAAGACGTGACTAACCTGTTCTGGTTTGATGTGCTCCGAGGTCGGGAAGACGTCGGGGTACGACGGGCGCTCAAAGACCCGGTCCAAAGCTTCCAGCTGCTGCTGAGTGAAAGCATCGGCCCGCAGGTGCTTCCGTAAACTGTCCACACTAACCTGAGAATCAGTGTTTGGGCCAGACCCATCTGAACCATCTACAAGAAGAGAGAGCAACAACACTAGAGTCTAATCAGGAAGCCCCTGTAAGGTAGGAAGCTGGCTGACTGAAGCCCCTGTAAGGTAGGAAGCTGGCTGACTGAAGCCCCTGTAAGGTAGGAAGCTGGCTGTCACTGAAGTCCCTGTAAGGTAAAAAGCTGGTTGTCTGAATCCCCTGTAAGGTAGGAAGATGGCTGACTGAAGCCCCTGTAAGGTAGGAAGCTGGCTGTCACTGAAGTCCCTGTAAGGAAGGAAGCTGGCTGACTGAAGCCCCTGTAAGGTAGGAAGCTGGCTGACTGAAGTCCCTGTAAGGTAGGAAGCTGGCTGACTGAAGCCCCTGTAAGGTAGGAAGCTGGCTGACTGAAGTCCCTGTAAGGTAGGAAGCTGGCTGACTGAAGTCCCTGTAAGGTAGGAAGCTGGCTGACTGAAGTCCCTGTAAGGTAGGAAGCTGGCTGACTGAAGTCCCTGTAAGGTAGGAAGCTGGCTGTCACTGAAGTCCCTGTAAGGTAGGAAGCTGGCTGACTGAAGTCCCTGTAAGGTAGGACGCTGGCTGTCACTGAAGTCCCTGTAAGGTAGGAAGATGGCTGACTGAAGTCCCTGTAAGGTAGGAAGCTGGCTGACTGAAGCCCCTGTAAGGTAGGAAGCTGGCTGACTGAAGTCCCTGTAAGGTAGGAAGATGGCTGACTGAAGCCTCTGTAAGGTAGGAAGCTGGCTGTCACTGAAGTCCCTGTAAGGTAGGAAGCTGGCTGTCACTGAAGCCCCTGTAAGGTAAGAAGCTGGCTGTCACTGAAGTCCCTGTAAGGTAAGAAGCTGGCTGTCACTGAAGTCCCTGTAAGGTAGGACGCTGGCTGTCACTGAAGTCCCTGTAAGGTAAGAAGCTGGTTGTCTGAATCCCCTGTAAGGTAGGAAGCAGCTGAAGCCTCTGTGGCTTTTTGTTTATATCATTACTGTGTGTTACTGGTAACTTTGGATAAGAGTACTCAGTTCTTGAGTTGGGCCTCAAATGTTCCACCACCTCTTATAGAATATTGGCTCTAAAATATTATGACTACCAACCAGCACACGCAAGTGTTTTACTGTATCGTTTACACGCGTGTACACCCACTGTATCCTGTACCGTTTACACGCGTGTACACCCACTGTATAATGCATTGTTTATACCTGTGTAGCACTTCAACCACTACTACTCAATTATAAAGAGCAGATTCAGTCAGGGTAGATTCAGTCAGGGTAGATTCAGTTAGGGCAGATTCAGTCAGGGTAGATTCAGTCAGGGTAGATTCAGTCAGGGCTGATTCAGTCAGGGTAGATTCAGTCAGGGCAGATTCAGTCAGGGTAGATTCAGTCAGGGTAGATTCAGTCAGGGTAGATTCAGTCAGGGTAGATTCAGTCAGGCAGGGCAGATTCAGTCAGGTTAGATTCAGTCAGGGCTGATTCAGTCAGGGTAGATTCAGTCAGGCAGGGCAGATTCAGTCAGGTTAGATTCAGTCAGGGTAGATTCAGTCAGGGTAGATTCAGTCAGGGTAGATTCTAAACGGGTCATATTAATGCTGCTAGCGGTGAGCCACTGAGTGCAGTCTTTCTTCACAGACAGTAGAGGAAACTACCACTACCACACACCGTATTAGCCAGCATCATGATGTGAAAGCCCCTGTGGTAATTGATGGATTACCATCAGTGCAAATATATACTTGTTGTAGTGGTGGAGCCCGTGTATTTTAATGAACGCTGTAGCTACAGTACTGCAGTGGCTTTTTCATTCCATGTTCATTCCAGGCTCCAGGGGTTTCCCTCCTTCTCTCCTTTCTCAATTTCCCTTTTCCACAGTTTAATACTGCTTTCATTTTCAGTAGAGTGGCAGAGTAGCAGTGTTTCATTTGGGTAGCTAACACCGCTGTGACCGCAGACAGACACGACAGACAGAGAGAGAGAGAGAGAGAGAGAGAGAGAGAGAGAGAGAGAGAGAGAGAGAGAGAGAGAGAGAGAGAGAGAGAGAGAGAGAGAGAGAGAGAGAGAGAGAGAGGGAGAAAGAGAGAGAGAGAAAGAGAGAAAGAGAGAAAGAGAGAGAGAGAGAAAGAGAGAGAGAGAGAGAGACAGGGAGAAAGAGAGAGAGAGAGAGAGAGAGAGAGAGAGAGAGAGAGAGAGAGAGGGAGAGAGAGAGAGGGAGAGAGAGAGAGGGAGAGAGAGAGAGAGAGAAAGAGAGAAAGAGAGAAAGAGAGAGAGAGAGAAAGAGAGAGAGAGAGAGATGCTGTGAATGAATAAATAGTACAGTCTAGTTCAATCACCTCCCAGTCCCAGGATGCCGTTCTCCAAACAGAGGGAGAGGGATGCCTTAGCTTTTCCCTTTGGCGCTTCCCTGTGATGCTTTAAAGCCCCAGTTTTACAGCCCTCCAGACCCCTCCCTTCCCATCCCAGGCTGCAACGGCTCTGGCTACTGCCTCTCAGTCTCCAGCCTCCTCCTCCGCGGATCTCTGGAAAGGGCTTCAGCTCCCTTACAAATCTGTCATTCTAAATTTGCGGCAGATTATGTTCTCTGGTTGGTCCTGGAGGGAGCGGTGGAGATATATGATATGCAAGGGGGGACCCTATTGATTGCCTGCCTGGTCTGGTGGCAAAGAGGGAGCCGAAATGAACTTGAAATGAACATCATGCCTCAACTCAATGTGCGTATAATACTCTACTTAATCCCACATTTTTCTCTGCCATGGAATTCAATTGATCAATCATGTCTCTCCTGATAGTACCATTTGGAAGGGTTATTGCCATTCCATTCTGCCGCTTGACCTTTTCTGACTGGGGCCAGAGGATGAACCTGCACTCCCAAGAAGAGCAAAACGCATCAAGGGGATATATAAGAGACCCTGGGGGAGTCGGCGGTGTGTGCGTGCGTGTGTGTGTGTGTGATTGGGGGAGGGGAGAGGGGTCTGTGCATGTGGTGAATAGGTTACTGCCATTTGCTGCCCAACATACAACAATAATTCTATATCCTCAAACAAATGATTTCGATAACTAATAATTTAAAAAAAAAAACATTAAAAGACCTATTATGGTAAATGTATTTCATTTAACACACATGTAAAATCTTTCTATTTTCATAGTGTGATCGGTTGGGATCTGTTGCAATATGCAATCACAGGAGAACATAAATCACTTCTACTCTACACTGTTCAGCTATTTTCTTCAGATTTTCAGTATGGATAAATCTAATCACATCTTTTGATCTGGCATTATTTCTGGACAGCTCCACTGGGGGCCTCAGCCTCTCGTAGCGCCGCTGAACGGTTGGCGCTTTATCAACCTCAACTGTTCCCTTCGGTCCTCGGAAGCAAATAGACTCATTAATTACTTTCCATCTGCTAGGCCAGAGTACATACCATGATCAATACCAGCACATTAGTCATTCACCACAGAGGAATACACTTCCCATACACAAGATAAACCATCCCCAGGTCAACCTACAGTACATGGACTGTGGTTCCCACTCAAACCATTCCCCAGGTCAACCTACAGTACATGGACTGTGGTTCCCACTCAAACCATTCCCCAGGTTAACCTGTTGTTCCCACTCAAACCATCCCCATGTTAACCTACAGCACATGGACTGTGGTTCCCACTCAAACCATTCCCCAGGTCAACCTACAGTACATGGACTGTGGTTCCCACTCAAACCATTCCCCAGGTTAACCTGTTGTTCCCACTCAAACCATTCCCCAGGTCAACCTACAGTACATGGACTGTGGTTCCCACTCAAACCATTCCCCAGGTTAACCTGTTGTTCCCACTCAAACCATCCCCAGGTCAACCTACAGCACATGGACTGTGGTTCCCACTCAAACCATTCCCCAGGTTAACCTGTTGTTCCCACTCAAACCATCCCCAGGTCAACCTACAGTACATGGACTGTTGTTCCCACTCAAACCACCCCCAGGTCAACCTACAGTACATGGACTGTTGTTCCCACTCAAACCACCCCCAGGTCAACCTACAGTACATGGACTGTGGTTCCCTCTCAAACCATTCCCCAGGTTAACCTGTTGTTCCCACTCAAACCACCCCCAGGTCAACCTACAGTACATGGGCTGTGGTTCCCACTCAAACCATCCCCAGGTCAACCTACAGTACATGGACTGTTGTTCCCACTCAAACCACCCCCAGGTCAACCTACAGTACATGGACTGTGGTTCCCACTCAAACCATCCCCAGGTCAACCTACAGTACATGGACTGTTGTTCCCACTCAAACCATCCCCAGGTCAACCTACAGTACATGGACTGTTGTTCCCACTCAAACCATCCCCAGGTCAACATACAGTACATGGACTGTGGTTCCCACTCAAACCATTCCCCAGGTCAACCTACAGTACATGGACTGTGGTTCCCACTCAAACCATCCCCAGGTCAACCTACAGTACATGGACTGTGGTTCCCACTCAAACCATCCCCAGGTCAACCTACAGTACATGGACTGTGGTTCCCACTCAAACCATTCCCCAGGTCAACCTACAGTACATGGACTGTTGTTCCCACTCAAACCATCCCCAGGTCAACCTACAGTACATGGACTGTTGTTCCCACTCAAACCATCCCCCAGGTCAACCTACAGTACATGGACTGTTGTTCCCACTCAAACCATCCCCAGGTCAACCTACAGTACATGGACTGTTGTTCCCACTCAAACCATCCCCCAGGTCAACCTACAGTACATGGACTGTTGTTCCCACTCAAACCATCCCCAGGTCAACCTACAGTACATGGACTGTTGTTCCCACTCAAACCATCCCCAGGTCAACCTACAGTACATGGACTGTGGTTCCCACTCAAACCACCCCCAGGTCAACCTACAGTACATGGACTGTGGTTCCCACTCAAACCACCCCCAGGTCAACCTACAGTACATGGACTGTTGTTCCCACTCAAACCATCCCCAGGTCAACCTACAGTACATGGACTGTTGTTCCCACTCAAACCATCCCCCAGGTCAACCTACAGTACATGGACTGTTGTTCCCACTCAAACCACCCCCAGGTCAACCTACAGTACATGGACTGTTGTTCCCACTCAAACCATCCCCCAGGTCAACCTACAGTACATGGACTGTGGTTCCCACTCAAACCATTCCCCAGGTCAACCTACAGTACATGGACTGTGGTTCCCACTCAAACCATTCCCCAGGTCAACCTACAGTACATGGACTGTTGTTCCCACTCAAACCATCCCCAGGTCAACCTACAGTACATGGACTGTGGTTCCCACTCAAACCATCCCCAGGTCAACCTACAGTACATGGACTGTTGTTCCCACTCAAACCATCCCCAGGTCAACCTACAGTACATGGACTGTGGTTCCCACTCAAACCATCCCCAGGTCAACCTACAGTACATGGACTGTGGTTCCCACTCAAACCATTCCCCAGGTCAACCTACAGTACATGGACTGTTGTTCCCACTCAAACCATCCCCCAGGTCAACCTACAGTACATGGACTGTGGTTCCCACTCAAACCATCCCCAGGTCAACCTACAGTACATGGACTGTTGTTCCCACTCAAACCATCCCCCAGGTCAACCTACAGTACATGGACTGTGGTTCCCACTCAAACCACCCCCAGGTCAACCTACAGTACATGGACTGTTGTTCCCACTCAAACCACCCCCAGGTCAACCTACAGTACATGGACTGTGGTTCCCACTCAAACCATTCCCCAGGTCAACCTACAGTACATGGACTGTTGTTCCCACTCAAACCATCCCCCAGGTCAACCTACAGTACATGGACTGTGGTTCCCACTCAAACCATCCCCAGGTCAACCTACAGTACATGGACTGTGGTTCCCACTCAAACCATTCCCCAGGTCAACCTACAGTACATGGACTGTGGTTCCCACTCAAACCATTCCATTCCCCAGGTTAACCTGTTGTTCCCACTCAAACCATCCCCAGGTCAACCTACAGTACATGGACTGTGGTTCCCTCTCAAACCATTCCCCAGGTTAACCTGTTGTTCCCACTCAAACCATCCCCAGGTCAACCTACAGTACATGGGCTGTGGTTCCCACTCAAACCATCCCCCAGGTTAACCTGTTGTTCCCCCTCAAACCATCCCCATGTTAACCTGTTGTTCCCACTCAAACCATCCCCAGGTCAACCTACAGTACACGGGCTGTTGATCCCACTCAAACTATCCCCAGGTCAACCTACAGTACACGGGCTGTTGATCCCACTCAAGTTTAGGTGAAATACCCATTTAAACATTTAAGACACCCACCTCAATATTGCCTCCTTGTAAAATCCATAATCCTATGACTAGCGTAAAAATGCCAGTATATCTATTTTTAAAAAACTCACTCCAATGCCCAGTAGATTTATGTAAAAACCCTTCACTCTAATTTATTTATTTATTTCAGCTTTATTTAACTAGGTAGTCTAGTTGAGAACAAGTTCTCATTTACAACTGCGACTTGGCCAAGATAAAGCAAAGCAGTGCGACACAAACAACAACACAGAGTTACACATGGAATAAATAAACATACAGTCAATAACACAATAGGAAAACAATTTACAGTGTGTGCAAATGAGGTAAGATAAGGGAGGTAAGGAAATAAATAGGCCACAGCGGCAAAATAATTACAATTTAGCAATTTAAACACTGGAGTGATTGATGTGCAGAAGATGAATGTGCAAGTAGACATACTGGGGTGCAAAGGAGCAACATAAATAAGTAACAGTATGGGGATGAGGTAGTTGGATGGGCTGTTTACAGATGGGCTATGTACAGGTGCAGAGATCTGTGAGCTTCTCTGACAGCTGGTGCTTAAAGCTAGTGAGGGAGATATGAGTCTCCAGCTTCAGTGATTTTGAAATTCGTTCCAGTCATTGGCAGCAGAGAACTGGAAGGAAAGGCGGCCAAAGGAGTAATTGGATTTGGGGGTGACCAGTGAAATATACCTGCTAGAGCGCGTGCCCAGTACAATGTCCAGTACATCTATGCCAAAAACCATCACTCTAATGACCAGTACATATATGTAAAAAACCCTCACTCTAATGCCCAGTACATATATGTAAAAAACCCTCACTCTAATGCCCAGTACATATATGTAAAAAACCCTCACTCTAATGCCCAGTACATATATGTAAAAAACCCTCACTCTAATGCCCAGTACATATATGTAAAAAACCCTCACTCTAATGCCCAGTACATATATGTAAAAAACCCTCACTCTAATGCCCAGTACATATATGTAAAAAACCCTCACTCTAATGCCCAGTACATATATGTAAAAAACCCTCACTCTAATGCCCAGTACATATATGTAAAAAACCCTCACTCTAATGCCCAGTACATATATGTAAAAAACCCTCACTCTAATGCCCAGTACATATATGTAAAAAACCCTCACTCTAATGCCCAGTACATATATGTAAAAAACCCTCACTCTAATGCCCAGTAGATTTATGTAAAAAACCCTCACTCTAATGCCCAGTAGATATATGTAAAAAACCCTCACTCTAATGCCCAGTACATATATGTAAAAAACCCTCACTCTAATGCCCAGTAGATTTATGTAAAAAACCCTCACTCTAATGCCCAGTACATATATGTAAAAAACCCTCACTCTAATGCCCAGTAGATTTATGTAAAAAACCCTCACTCTAATGCTCAGTACATACATGTAAAAAACCCTCACTCTAATGTCCAGTACATACATGTAAAAAACCCTCACTCTAATGCCCAGTACATACATGTAAAAAACCCTCACTCTAATGCCCAGTACATACATGTAAAAAACCCTCACTCTAATGCCCAGTACATCTATGTAAAAAACCCACACTCTAATGCCCAGTACATATATGTAAAAAACCCTCACTCTAATGCCCAGTACATATATGTAAAAAACCCTCACTCTAATGCCCAGTACATATATGTAAAAAACCCTCACTCTAATGCCCAGTACATCTATGTAAAAAACCCTCACTCTAATGCCCAGTACATATATGTAAAAAACCCTCACTCTAATGCCCAGTACATCTATGTAAAAAAACCTCACTCTAATGCCCAGTACATCTATGTAAAAAACCCTCACTCTAATGACCAGTACATCTATGTAAAAAACCCTCACTCTAATGCCCAGTACATCTATGTAAAAAACCCTCACTCTAATGACCAGTACATCTATGTAAAAAACCCTCACTCTAATGCCCAGTACATATATGTAAAAAACCCTCACTCTAATGCCCAGTACATATATGTAAAAAACCCTCACTCTAATGCCCAGTACATATATGTAAAAAACCCTCACTCTAATGCCCAGTACATATATGTAAAAAACCCTCACTCTAATGCCCAGTACATATATGTAAAAAACCCTCACTCTAATGCCCAGTACATATATGTAAAAAACCCTCACTCTAATGCCCAGTACATATATGTAAAAAACCCTCACTCTAATGCCCAGTACATCTATGTAAAAAACCCTCACTCTAATGCCCAGTACATATATGTAAAAAAACCTCACTCTAATGCCCAGTACATCTATGTAAAAAACCCTCACTCTAATGCCCAGTACATCTATGTAAAAAACCCTCACTCTAATGCCCAGTACATCTATGGATGTGGCCCAAAATACACCTCATTCCCTATATAATACAGTCCTTTTGTCCAGAGTCCTATGGCCTGACTATCTGCTGGAATAGGTTGTTCTAGCTGGTGGTAAGGAGACCCTCAGTCTAGCCTGGCTAAACCAGACTGAATGCTAAACTCAATGGTGAGCTCAGCATTCAGTCACGTTTTTACCAGGCTAGTTAACTAGAGGTATTCTGTTTCATCCTGATGACGTTTAGAAGTGAATTCAACCATCACAATGACATTTCTTAAAGGTACATAGGAAATATTTTTTGATGTATCTAAAAAAGAAAATTACAGCCATTTTGTTTTTTACGGAGTATCACAGCCACCCAGCAATGTAATACGCCACGTAGACCACATTTCATATTTCTACAGAAGCCACCGCAAGACATCATATCCTACAAGTATACAGTACCAAATAACATATGTTGTAAGATATATGGTGCATGTTTTTGTGGGCGAGTTTCCCATTCCGTGCTAGCTGTTATGTCGTCGACAGTTACCATCGTCCTGTTTGTTCATCATTTGGAATGGAGGCTAGCTGTAATATCTGATACTACTAAATAACATTTGCTAAGATACATTGTACATGGTTTTTGGGGGGCCATTTTCCATACCATTTCAGCTATTAATTATGTCATAGCATTAGTCGGTAAACCTGGAAATCATAATGGCTTTGTTTACATGTTAGTCATTTAGCAGACGCTCTTATCCAGAGCGACTTACAGTAGTGAGTGCAGACATGTTCATACTGGTCCCCGGTGGGAATTGAACCCACAACCCTGGCGTTGCAAGTGCCACGCTCTACCAACTGGTCTCTGTTTCTCCACATCCTCCCCAGTGATGCTAATAACTTATGTTGTTATGTCATAGTGGATAATGTCTTTGTTTGTTGGTGTGTCTCCATAGTGATGGTGTCTGTGTTATTGATCAGTGAGTGACAGGCTTGAGTGTATTCATCTTGACATGGCTGGGCATTAACACTCCGGTAACGAGGGAGCAGAGGACTCCAGACTCTATCAGATCACATCACCAGCTCTATGAGACAGACTCCTCTCCGCGGGCTCGCCACCCCAAGGTCGTGACCCCTAGCAGGGGGTTGAGCCGACGTAATTCTGTCTCTGCCTGGAGTCAGAGAGAGAGAGAGAGAGGTCGTCTGCCTTACTACGCGGACTACCTGTCTGCCAAACACGGCAGAATACAAACCACTAGAAACATCGGCTTTGAGAAGGAAGCTGACGTCGTCTGGCCACGACGGGGATTATACAATAGGCACGAATGGCCCCGTGAAGAATTGACCAAAGCAACGGCGTCAAAATATAAGATCGTAGTTGTTATACTATCTTATTCATGGTAAAATTCAACCTGTGTTCAGTCTGTGTTTAGCCCTGGCTGGAGGCACAGGGAGGTGAAATGGCACCTTAGGGTCATGAAGGCCCCTCTTTTCTGAATAGGCTTTTTGTCTTTCTGTCGTTCTAGTTTGAACAACATTATCTATCTATACGTCAACTAGTGATTCCCTTTCCCAAGCATTGCATTAGCATTCTGTTTGAACAACATTATCTAGCTATGCGTCAACGAGTGACTCCCTTTCCCAAGCATTGCATTAGCATTCTGTTTGAACAACATTATCTAGCTATGCGTCAACTAGTGACTCCCTTTCCCAAGCATTGCATTAGCATTCGGTTTGAACAACATTATCTAGCTATACGTCAGCTAGTGACTCCCTTTCCCAAGCATTCCATTAGCATTCTGTTTGAACAACATTATCTAGCTATGCGTCAACTAGTGACTCCCTTTCCCAAGCATTGCATTAGCATTCTGTTTGAACAACATTATCTAGCTATGCGTCAACTAGTGACTCCCTTTCCCAAGCATTGCATTAGCATTCTGTTTGAACAACATTATCTAGCTATACGTCAACTAGTGACTCCCTTTCCCAAGCATTGCATTAGCATTCTGTTTGAACAACATTATCTAGCTATACGTCAGCTAGTGACTCCCTTTCCCAAGCATTGCATTAGCATTCTGTTTGAACAACATTATCTAGCTATACGTCAACTAGTGACTCCCTTTCCCAAGCATTGCATTAGCATTCTGTTTGAACAACATTATCTAGCTATGCGTCAACTAGTGACTCCCTTTCCCAAGCATTGCATTAGCATTCTGTTTGAACAACATTATCTAGCTATACGTCAGCTAGTGACTCCCTTTCCCAAGCATTGCATTAGCATTCTGTTTGAACAACATTATCTAGCTATGCGTCAACTAGTGACTCCCTTTCCCAAGCATCGCATTAGCATTCTGTTTGAACAACATTATCTAGCTATACGTCAGCTAGTGATTCCCTTTCCCAAGCATTGCATTAGCATTCTGTTTGTTTTTGTGATATCACTCCCTCATTTACAAGTAGCTTCCATTTACACCCTGAATTAAATCAATTAACACTCATTTCAAATTAAATTGTACGCGTCGACACATACATTTTTCAATCAAACGTTTTGGTTAATGTATTGTTAACCAAATCAAATATTACAACATTTTAGTGCACATATGCTCCGCATAGCCTCTCTTCAATATGTCTCAGATAGATACTTTAATATATCTGTCTACTTATACAGATATGTGTAACTAAGACAATTATCTCACTATACACTCTGCTGGCCTCAGAAAGACAACTCCATATCGTCTGAACGTTGACGGCCTGAGTCATTTGACATTTGAGTCATTTAGCAGACAATCTCATCCATAGCGACGTTCTCATCCAATAGCGACGTTCTCATCCATAGCGACGTTATCATCCATAGCGACGTTCTTATCCATAGCGACGTTCTTATTCATAGCGACGTTCTTATCCATAGCGACATTCTTATCCATAGCGACGTTCTTATCCATAGCGACGTTCTTATCCATAGTGACGTTCTTATCCATAGCGACGTTCTTATCCATAGCGACATTCTTGTCCATAGTGACGTTCAACAACGGTAGGTCCAACTACAGACGGTGTACAGTGATGGTGTACAGGAAGGCCCTGACACCATTCTTCATCGATCTGTTCCTGGGTATTAATTAAGCAGCCCTTTTTTCATTGATTTAGCACATTGTAGTTCAGTGCGTTACCGCCTGTCTCTCAGACTTGATGTTGTTGAACTGAGATCCTCTGTTGATCCACCCTTCTCCCTGGGATGCATCCCTAATGACACCCTATCCCCTATATAAATGCCCTATGGGCCCTGGTCACAAGTAGTGCCGTGTAGAAGGAATATGGTGCCATTTGGGGCACAGTCCCTCTCTCACCCAAACAGATGGTGATGCTGACAGAACACTGATGTGAACAGGATTCATGGCCTAGTGCTCCATCATTCATCTGTCCCTGTCCCTGTCTCTGTCCCTGTCTCTGTCGCTGTCTCTCTCTCGGTCTCTGTCCCTGTCCCTGTCTCTGTCTCTGTCTCTGTCTCTGTCGCTGTCTCTGTCGCTGTCTCTCTCTCTCTGTCTCTGTCTCTGTCTCTGTCTGTCTCTGTCTCTTTCTCTGTCTCTGTCTCTGTCCCTGTCCCTGTCTCTGTCTCTGTCTCTCTCTTTCTCTCTCTGTCTTTCTCTCTCTCCTGTCTTTCTCTCCCCTCTCCTCCTCTGTCTGTCTGTCTGTCTGTCTGTCTGTCTGTCTGTCTGTCTGTCTGTCTGTCTGTCTGTCTGTCTGTCTGTCTGTCTGTCTGTCTGTCTGTCTGTCTGTCTGTCTGTCTGTGAATGATATGAAATGATGATCTAATTGTGGAATTTCTCTTTTCTTATTATTATCACATTGTACAAAAGCTTCAGACAACGCAGAAATATATTTTTTGAAAATGACTGAAATGAAGAATACCCATAATGGTAGTTATGATTGTCCATATTGTGGGTCGTATTTGAATAGCGATGTGAAATGGTTTCAAAAGACTGGACACACTTGGTGAGATATCATTCTCTTTATTGGCCATTAGCTAGATACCGTATCCTGAAGAAACCTCTCAGCTGTATCTGTCCAGGTGATTTCAGCTCAATCACCCAATAGAATGGGTGTCAGCAGCCCGTTGTCGGTTAGTCGGTATCTTAACAAGGTACGTTAATTCAACAATCTGTATTTCCACCACAGTATAGTAATATATCTCTGCTAACGTTGCATCCATTCTAGAACATTCTAACACTATGGTACGGAACATACAGTGGACAAAACCATCACCGAACAAAAGCAGTTCCCTATCGGTCCAAAGCAGGGTGTCTATTCCACAGGCTGCAATACAAATTCCTTCCTGGCAATAATTCCTACAGTCATTGAACAGAATATTTCATACCCTTGAGCTATTTCCTTTGTCTTTTCCAGTAGCCAGCCTCTCGGAGGGGAGTGGGGATGCGGGTGGAGCGTTGGACGGGTTGGGGGGGGGGGGGGGGGGGGGGGAGATGGAGACTAGGATGTTAATTTGTGAGGTAATAGCTTTTCTCTGCGGAATTGCAAATTCTCATATATATGGACAGCAGACAGGACATCCATGGTCACCAACGACACGATGGGTACGTCCCAAAGGACATCCTATCCCCATTATAGTGCACTACAAGGCCCTCGTCAAAAGCACTGCACTACAAAGGGAATAGGGTGCCCTTTAGAACACAGCTCAGCTCCAGAGGTCCCCTCTCTCTCTCCTCTCCTCTCTCTCTCCTCTCCTCTCTTTCTCCTCTCCTCTCTCTCTCCTCTCTCTCTCTCTCCTCTCTCTCTCTCCTCTCTCTCTCCTCTCCTCTCTTTCTCCTCTCCTCTCTCTCTCCTCTCATCTCTCTCTCCTCTCTCTCTTCTCTCTCTCTCTCCTCTCTCTCTCTCTCCTCTCTCTCCTCTCTCTCTCTCTCTTCTCTCTCTCTCTCTCTCTCTCTCTCTCTCTCTCTCTCTCTCTCTCCTCTCCCCTCTCTCTCATCTCTCTCCTCTCCTCTCTCTCTCCTCTCTCTCTCTCTCTCTCTCTCCTCTCTCTCTCCTCTCTCTCCTCTCCTCTCTCTCTCTTCTCTCTCTCTCCTCTCTCTCTCCTCTCTCTCTCTCTTCTCTCTCTCTCCTCTCTCTCTCTCTCCTCTCTCTCTCCTCTCTCTCTCCTCTCCACGCTCTGTCCTGGCTGGCAACAATAGCTGCCAAGTGTAACATGCTACTTTTAATTTGCAATAACACATGACAAAGCCAGATTAATGGCTCTTATGACACGAGTGTCCCTGGCGCCGGTCTTCTCCAGGACCCGGTGTACATAACGCGTGTCACACTACATTATCTCTACATCCCTCTAGTAATGGGGAGACCTGCTTTCTTTAAAGGGCTCCTCACTGCTGAGTTGGAACTTAGGAGCTGTCTGACTGGTGCACCTTGGCACAGAGCCACAGTACAGCCAAGGTTCTGGACCTTGACACACCGTCCTTCCCTTTCACTGCATGAGCCGCTTACTTTCAACTTGTTATTATTGTTATTTACCCGAGCTACCGAGTTCGTTTTTTAATAAAGTTAAATAAAGTTTGTCTGGTCTTAGTATTAAACACTGACCTCTGGTCTTAGTAGGAAACACTGACCTCTGGTCTTAGTATTAAACACTGACCTCTGGTCTTAGTAGGAAACACTGACCTGTGGTCTTAGTAGGAAACACTGACCTCTGGTCTTAGTATTAAACACTGACCTCTGGTCTTAGTATTAAACACTGACCTCTGGTCTTAGTATTAAACACTGACCTCTGGTCTTAGTATTAAACACTGACCTCTGGTCTTAGTATTAAACACTGACCTCTGGTCTTAGTATTAAACACTGACCTCTGGTCTTAGTAGGAAACACTGACCTCTGGTCTTAGGATTAAACACTGACCTCGGGTCTTAGTAGGAAACACTGACCTCTGGTCTTAGTATTAAACACTGACCTCTGGTCTTAGTATTAAACACTGACCTCTGGTCTTAGTATTAAACACTGACCTCTGGTCTTAGTAAGAAACACTGACCTCTGGTCTTAGTATTAAACACTGACCTCTGGTCTTAGTATTAAACACTGACCTCTGGTCTTAGTAGGAAACACTGACCTCTGGTCTTAGTAGGAAACACTGACCTCTGGTCTTAGTATTAAACACTGACCTCTGGTCTTAGTATTAAACACTGACCTCTGGTCTTAGTATTAAACACTGACCTCTGGTCTTAGGATTAAACACTGACCTCTGGTCTTAGTATTAAACACTGACCTCTGGTCTTAGTATTAAACACTGACCTCTGGTCTTAGTATTAAACACTGACCTCTGGTCTTAGTAGGAAACACTGACCTCTGGTCTTAGTATTAAACACTGACCTCTGGTCTTAGTAGGAAACACTGACCTCTGGTCTTAGTATTAAACACTGACCTCTGGTCTTAGTATTAAACACTGACCTCTGGTCTTAGTATTAAACACTGACCTCTGGTCTTAGTATTAAACACTGACCTGTGGTCTTAGTATTAAACACTGACCTCTGGTCTTAGTAGGAAACACTGACCTCTGGTCTTAGTATTAAACACTGACCTCTGGTCTTAGTATTAAACACTGACCTCTGGTCTTAGTATTAAACACTGACCTCTGGTCTTAGTAGGAAACACTGACCTCTGGTCTTAGTATTAAACACTGACCTCTGGTCTTAGTAGGAAACACTGACCTCTGGTCTTAGTATTAAACACTGACCTCTGGTCTTAGTAGGAAACACTGACCTCTGGTCTTAGTAGGAAACACTGACCTCTGGTCTTAGTAGGAAACACTGACCTCTGGTCTTAGTAGGAAACACTGACCTCTGGTCTTAGTAGGAAACACTGACCTCTGGTCTTAGTAGGAAACACTGACCTCTGGTCTTAGTATTAAACACTGACCTCTGGTCTTAGTAGGAAACACTGACCTCTGGTCTTAGTATTAAACACTGACCTCTGGTCTTAGTAGGAAACACTGACCTCTGGTCTTAGTAGGAAACACTGACCTCTGGTCTTAGTAGGAAACACTGACCTGTCTCGAGTTCCATTAATATGAAATGTATAGTGGACTAAATAGTAATTACTTTGCGAACTATAATTTTCTGTAACACAGAGTAGAGTAAAGCACGATGGCGTCTAGCTACAGTCATGATATTGGATGCAATATACTATTTTTTCAAACGGTGGCTCGCGGCGAGACATTGTTTTTAAAGCAGTGTTTTGATGAGCCATGATGTGAGAGAGGATTGAAGGCCCGAGGTTGATATTTTTGGAAAGATAAACTATCAGTGTCCCTCGGCTTGTGATTCCAGGTGGGTATTATTGACTGGGTCTGGAGAGGTAGTATGTAAGAACCATATCTCTACCCTACACTCCCCCACCTGAAATCCCCACACACCCAACCACCCTACACTCCCCCACCCAACCACCCTACACTCCCCACCCAACCACCCTACACTCCCCACCCAACCACCCTACACTCCCCCACCTGAAATCCCAACACACCCAACCACCCTACACTCCCCCACCCAACCACCCTACACTCCCCCACCCAACCACCCAACCACCCTACACTCCCCCACCCAACCACCCTACACTCCCCCACCCAACCACCCTACACTCCCCACCCAACCACCCTACACTCCCCACCCAACCACCCTACACTCCCCCACCTGAAATCCCAACACACCCAACCACCCTACACTCCCCCACCCAACCACCCTACACTCCCCCACCCAACCACCCAACACTCCCCACCCAACCACCCTACACTCCCCCACCTGAAATCCCCACACACCCAACCACCCTACACTCCCCTACTCAACCACCCTACACTCCCCCACCCAACCACCCTACACTCCCCCACCCAACCACCCAACCACCCTACACTCCCCCACCCAACCACCCTACACTCCCCCACCCAACCACCCTACACTCCCCACCCAACCACCCTACACTCCCCACCCAACCACCCTACACTCCCCCACCTGAAATCCCAACACACCCAACCACCCTACACTCCCCCACCCAACCACCCTACACTCCCCCACCCAACCACCCAACACTCCCCACCCAACCACCCTACACTCCCCCACCTGAAATCCCCACACACCCAACCACCCTACACTCCCCTACTCAACCACCCTACACACCCCCACCCAACCATCCTACACTCCCCCACCCAACCACCCTACACTCCCCACCCAACCACCCTACACTCCCCTACCCAACCACCCTACACTCCTCCACCTGAAATTCCCACACACCCAACCACCCTACAATCCCTCACCCAACCACCCTACACTCCCCTACCCAACCACCCTACACTCCCCCACGCAACCACCCTACAATCCCAACCCAACCACCCTACACTCCCCACCCAACCACCCTACACTCCCCCACCCAACCACCCTACACTCCCCACCCAACCACCCTACACTCCCCTACCTAACCACCCTACACTCCCCCACCCAACCACCCTACACTCCCCACCCAACCACCCTACACTCCCCTACCCAACCACCCTACACTCCCCCACCCAACCACCCTACACTCCCCACCCAACCACCCTACCCTCCCCTACCCAACCACCCTACACTCCCCCACCCAACCACCCTACACTCCCCCACCCAACCACCCTACACCCCCTGCTTCCCTCTGCTCTCACTAGGGCTGGAGAGGGAGTATTCGTGCGTCCCAAATTGCACCTTCCCTATTCCCTATTTTCAACCATAGAGCTCGGGTCAAAAGTTGTGCACTATAAAGGGAATAGAGCACCATTTGGAACGCAAGCTATATAAGAACCACAGAGCCCTGTTCCCTCTGCTCTGCTCTTTCATCAGCATGCCGCCCGGCCCGGGGAACTTAAATCAAGGGAATGGCAGGACATCAAGGAGATCATTTGAGACTGAATAGCCGTAGAAACATGGGGCTGTCATCTATTAGAGGAGAGGACCCTCCAAAACACGCCGCCGAGCAGCTCTCCTCTCTCTACGAGCCCCTCTATCTGTCCTTATAAGTCCTTCCTCACCATGTCCTCTAATGCCTGTCTCTCTCTCTCTCTCTGTCTCTCTCTCTCTGTCTCTCTCTCTCTCTCTCTCTCTCTCTTTGTCCTTATAGGTCCTTCCTCACCATATCCTCTAATGCCTCTCTCTCTCTCTCTCTCTCTCTCTCTCTCTCTCTCTCTCTCTCTCTCTCTCACTTTACAGGTCCTTCCTCACCCTGTCCTCTAATGCCTCTGTCTCTCTCTCTCTCTATCTTTGTCCTTATAGGTCCTTCCTCACCATATCCTCTAATGCCTCTCTCTCTCTCTCTCTCTCTCTCTCTCTCTCTCTCTCTCTCTCTCTCTCTCTCTCTCTCTCTTTGTCCTTACAGGTCCTTCCTCACCATGTCCTCTAATGCCTATCTCTCTCTCTCTCTCTCTCTCTCTCTCTCTCTCTCTCTCTCTCTCTCTCTCTCTCTCTCCTTACAGGTCCTTCCTCATCCTGTCCTCTAATGCCTACTCTGCCCTTCAGTATCAATCTGCATGGAAATGTGTGCCTTCTATCATCCGATGACTAGATATTACACCCCGGCTAATAGGAAAGACTTCTTGTAGAATAGTCTGAAAATTAACTCTTGTAAAATGTCAGCCGTTTGCATTCTGCCTTACGATCTCTCTCTCCACTAGCAGCATCTCTTTACAGCGGAAGAGAGTTGATTATGTCATTTGCCTTGTCCACGTCATGCTGGTTTTTATATCTCTGCCAGGAAATCTACCTTCGACACGTCATTAGTCATACCCTCTCCCTCCCATCCTTCCCTTCCTCCATCCCTCCACGCAGCACACACATAATACATCCTATTCCACCGAATACCCCCACAAACCCTGCTCGCTGCTCGCGCTTCTCCTCTCCACTTCCACCCGACAAATGTCATACAGGACAAAAGAAAACGGCGTGAAATCCTACTGCATATCGTCGTACGCTCATTAGCTACTTTTCCTTACATACTACAGAAACAAGGGACTCATTCCCCTCCCAGTTCCCCTCCCGACACCAGTCTCCTTCCATAGTGTACATGTCCTCTTAACACAGTCTGGTTGTGAATGAATGGTCCTGCTCCATTATTCTCACCAGATGCTTATGTAGTGACATTAGAAAGCATGTTGCTTACAGATCCAATAATCTATATGGCCCCGGGCTTCTTATATCCACTACCTACTCTTTGAGACAGTAAAAAAAGAGAGGGAAAGAGAGACGGGGAGGGGTGGAGGGGGGAGACGGAGTGATAGAGGGAGAGGGGGTAAATGAGCGAGAGAGAACAAGAGGGGAAAGAGAGAGGGGGAGAGAGGGAGAGAGAGGGATAGAGGGAGAGTGAACAATAGTGGAAAGAGAGACGGGAGAGAGAGAGCGAGGGAGAGAGAGAGAGGGGGGGGGAGAGAGAGAGAGAGCGAGAGAGAGAGAGAGAGAGAGAGAGAGAGAGAGGGAGAGGGAGAGAGAGAGAGAGCGAGGGAGAGAGAGATTGAAGGGGGGAGAGGAAGAGAGAGAACAAGTGGGGAGAGAGAGAGAGAGAGAGAGAGAGAGAGAGAGAGAGAGAGAGAGAGACAGGGAGGATGAGGTGCTGCTGGTGTTAAACGTGCCTCCTACACCGGAGGTGGTAGACGTTGGTTTCTTGAGTGACCTGGGTGGTTGGCTACATCATCTTGACATGTAATTATCTAAGCCCCTCTTAATCACTTCAACAAAGATTAATTGCACAAGACAACAGTGGAGGTCATGTCTTCAAATCAAACAGCTCTTCCACTTCTTCATGGCACACTAGAACACATTATCATGGTACATTTAGCCTTTATGGTTTTCCTGTAGTATCACTTTGCTCTGGCAATACACATCAGAATGTCTGATGCTGTACACTAGCTAGTTGTGTATGATGTTATGAAGACTGGGAGATATTCTATTCAGTATTTTCTATTTTGACTAGAAATGCTCCGATCCGTTCTGATCTGAAGTGAATCTGTATTAGAACGCATCAACTCATCAAGGTGCTCTGAGTCAGACAACATCAAGGTGCTCTGAGTCAGACAACATCAAGGTGCTCTGAGTCAGACAACATCAAGGTGCTCTGAGTCAGACAACATCAAGGTGCTCTGAGTCAGACAACATCAAGGTGCTCTGAGTCAGACAACATCAAGGTGCTCTGAGTCAGACAACATCAAGGTGCTCTGAGTCAGACAACATCAAGGTGCTCTGAGTCAGACAACATCAAGGTGCTCTGAGTCAGACAACATCAAGATGCTCTGAGTCAGACAACATCAAGGTGCTCTGAGTCAGACAACATCAAGGTGCTCTGAGTCAGACAACATCAAGGTGCTCTGAGTCAGACAACATCAAGATGCTCTGAGTCAGACAACATCAAGGTGCTCTGAGTCAGACAACATCAAGATGCTCTGAGTCATACAACATCAAGGTGCTCTGAGTCAGACAACATCAAGGTGCTCTGAGTCAGACAACATCAAGGTGCTCTGAGTCAGACAACATCAAGGTGCTCTGAGTCAGACAACATCAAGGTGCTCTGAGTCAGACAACATCAAGATGCTCTGAGTCAGACAACATCAAGATGCTCTGAGTCAGACAACATCAAGGTGCTCTGAGTCAGACAACATCAAGATGCTCTGAGTCAGACAACATCAAGGTGCTCCGAGTCAGACAACATCAAGGTGCTCCGAGTCAGACAACATCAAGGTGCTCTGAGTCAGACAGCATCAAGGTGCTCTGAGTCAGACAACATCAAGGTGCTCTGAGTCAGACAACATCAAGGTGCTCTGAGTCAGACAACATCAAGGTGCTCTGAGTCAGACAACATCAAGGTGCTCTGAGTCAGACAACATCAAGGTGCTCTGAGTCAGACAACATCAAGATGCTCTGAGTCAGACAACATCAAGATGCTCTGAGTCAGACAACATCAAGGTGCTCTGAGTCAGACAACATCAAGGTGCTCTGAGTCAGACAACATCAAGGTGCTCCGAGTCAGACAACATCAAGGTGCTCCGAGTCAGACAACATCAAGGTGCTCTGAGTCAGACAGCATCAAGGTGCTCTGAGTCAGACAACATCAAGGTGCTCTGAGTCAGACAACATCAAGGTGCTCTGAGTCAGACAACATCAAGGTGCTCTGAGTCAGGCAACATCAAGGTGCTCTGAGTCAGACAACATCAAGGTGCTCTGAGTCAGACAACATCAAGATGCTCTGAGTCAGACAACATCAAGGTGCTCTGAGTCAGACAACATCAAGGTGCTCTGAGTCAGACAACATCAAGGTGCTCATAGCCAGACAACAACAACAACAACAACACAACATTTTGGGGCAAATACTATTCTGAGGAATAAGAAAGCCTTTTCTCTTACCTTCATCTCGTTTCCTCTTCTCGCCGTTTGACCGGGGAATACCCAGGATGCCGTTGATGGAGTAGGACCCCACAGGGTCGTTGGAAGGGCTTGTTACAGGTGGAGAGGCCTGGCTCGGTACTGAGGGAAAAGAGAAATTTTCTAATTATTATTTCACCTTTATTTTGTGGTACTGTGTAGCTCAGTTGGTAGAGGATGGCACTTGCAGGATCGTGGTTTCGATTCCCAGGACCACCCATAACTAAATGTATACACACAGTAGCCGACTGTAAGTTGGTTTGGATGAAGCATCTACTAAATAGTATTTCATGTTATTATTTAACCAGGTTGTTCAAATTGAGTAGAAAATATATATTTTTCAATGGAGACAAGGGTGATTAACAAGGGTTGGGGTTATGATACATCTTACCCATGGTGTGGCCTGGTGTAAGGGTTAGGGTTATGATACATCTTACCCATGGTGTGGCCTGGTGTAAGGGTTAGGGTTAGGATACATCTTACCCATGGTGTGGCCTGGTGTAAGGGTTAGGATACATCTTACCCATGGTGTGGCCTGGTGTAAGGGTTATGATACATCTTACCCATGGTGTGGCCTGGTGTAAGGGTTATGATACATCTTAACCATGGTGTGGCCTGGTGTAAGGTTTAGGGTTATGATACATCTTACCCATGGTGTGGCCTGGTGTAAGGGTTAGGGTTAGGATACATCTTACCCATGGTGTGGCCTGGTGTAAGGGTTAGGATACATCTTACCCATGGTGTGGCCTGGTGTAAGGGTTATGATACATCTTACCCATGGTGTGGCCTGGTGTAAGGGTTATGATACATCTTACCCATGGTGTGGCATGGTGTAAGGGTTAGGGTTATGATACATCTTACCCATGGTGTGGCCTGGTGTAAGGGTTAGGGTTAGGATACATCTTACCCATGGTGTGGCCTGGTGTAAGGGTTAGGATACATCTTACCCATGGTGTGGCCTGGTGTAAGGGTTAGGATACATCTTACCCATGGTGTGGCCTGGTGTAAGGGTTAGGATACATCTTACCCATGGTGTGGCCTGGTGTAAGGGTTAGGATACATCTTACCCATGGCGTGGCCTGGTGTAAGGGTTAGGATACATCTTACCCATGGCGTGGCCTGGTGTAAGGGTTAGGATACATCTTACCCATGGTGTGGCCTGGTGTAAGGGTTAAGATACATCTTACCCATGGCGTGGCCTGGTGTAAGGGTTAGGATACATCTTACCCATGGTGTGGCCTGGTGTAAGGGTTAGGATACATCTTACCCATGGCGTGGCCTGGTGTAAGGGTTAGGATACATCTTACCCATGGCGTGGCCTGGTGTAAGGGTTAGGATACATCTTACCCATGGTGTGGCCTGGTGTAAGGGTTAAGATACATCTTACCCATGGTGTGGCCTGGTGTAAGGGTTAGGGTTATGATACATCTTACCCATGGTTTGGCCTGGTGTAAGGGTTAGGATACATCTTACCCATGGTGTGGCCTGGTGTAAGGGTTAGGATACATCTTACCCATGGTGTGGCCTGGTGTAAGGGTTAGGGTTATGATACCTCTTACCCATGGTGTGGCCTGGTGTAAGGGTTAGGGTTATGCTACCTCTTACCCATGGTGTGGCCTGGTGTAAGGGTTAGGGTTAGGATACATCTTACCCTTGGTGTGGCCTGGTGTAAGGGTTAAGATACATCTTACCCATGGTGTGGCCTGGTGTAAGGGTTAGGGTTATGATGCATCTTACCCATGGTGTGGCCTGGTAAAGGGTTAGGGTTATGCTACCTCTTACCCATGGTGTGGCCTGGTGTAAGGGTTAGGGTTATGCTACCTCTTACCCATGGTGTGGCCTGGTGTAAGGGTTAGGGTTATGATGCATCTTACCCATGGTGTGGCCTGGTGTAAGGGTTAGGATACATCTTACCAATGGTGTGGCCTGGTGTAAGGGTTAGGGTTATGATGCATCTTACCCATGGTGTGGCCTGGTGTAAGGGTTAGGATACATCTTACCCATGGTGTGGCCTGGTGTAAGGGTTAGGATACATCTTACCCATGGTGTGGCCTGGGGCAGACAGGGATGTTCCATCTGGAGACGGGTGGAAAGGCTGCTGGACTTTTGTTCGTATTATCCTGTGATCACAGGAAAGAAAAGATGGAGTCAGTACTGCTTCCTGCTCTTGGATCAGTTGACTGATGAGATGGAGTCAGTGCTTCCTCCTGCTCTTGGATCAGTTGACTGACGAGATGGCGTCAGTGCTTCCTGCTCTTGGATCAGTTGACTGAAAAGATGGCGTCAGCGCTGCCTCCTGCACTTGGATCAGTTGACTGACAAGATGGCGTCAGTGCTGCCTCCTGCACTTGGATCAGTTGACTGACAAGATGGCGTCAGCGCTGCCTCCTGCTCTTGGATCAGTTGACTGACAAGATGGCGTCAGCGCTGCCTCCTGCACTTGGATCAGTTGACTGATGAGATGGCGTCAGTGCTTCATCTGGCACTTGGATCAGTTGACTGACAAGATGGCGTCAGTGCTTCCTCCTGCTCTTGGATCAGTTGACTGATGAGATGGCGTCAGTGCTTCCTCCTGCTCTTGGATCAGTTGACTGACAAGATGGCGTCAGTGCTGCCTCCTGCACTTGGATCAGTTGACTGACAAGATGGCGTCAGTGCTGCTTCCTGCACTTGGATCAGTTGACTGACAAGATGGCGTCAGTGCTGCCTCCTGCTCTTGGATCAGTTGACTGACATTTCACACAATACATCATGAGGCTATCCTTTTGAACATCACCGTGAACGAAGGGCCAGAATGGTCAGTGGTTTAACTTGTTGTTTTTGCAACCTAAACTTCTTCTAATCACAGATTGGATGTTGAAGAACAGATGTTGGACTACATTCTCTATATAATCAACTATTTATTACCAGGACCCATAGCGTAATGTGTCTGAGTGAGATGTCAGTAGTATCTCACCATAATAATGGGTCCAATCCAAAGTCCAGGTGTAGAAACAGCAGTGCCTACATGTTAGAAAGCCTACTGTACCTTTAAAAGGTGAGATCTGGAGAAGAAAAGTCTTCATTGCACTTTTGCTCTGAGAGGTGATCTTGCAAACAAAGCATGAAATCACATCAATTCACCTCAATGATTGGCTTCACTGGTTCTACCTGGCCTGAGCTAATCAGCTCTCCTTCTCTCTCCTTCTCTCTCCTTTCCCCTCCTTCTTTCCCTCTCTCCCTGCCACATGGTAAAGGTTTCCAGGGCTCTCTCTCTCTCTGACTGCTGCCCCTTGGCTTGTCCAGGGCTGTGTCCCAAATGGCAACTCTATTCCCTATATGGTGCACTACTTTTGACCAGAGCTCTATGGCACCCATAGCCCTATATCCCTACGGGCCATGGTCAAGGGTAGTGCGCTATATAGGGACTAGGTTGCCATTTGTGACTGACCACAGCTCTGAGGTCTCTGTGGCTTCAGCAGCAGCCCCCCCAGTGCCAACCCCGGTGTGGACGAGGGTCTATTGATCGAGGGCTTTGGGGGGAGAAAAAAGTTGGGGATTAGTCACAGGCCCAAACAGATGCAAATAGAAAGCTATAAATTATATGTGACAGGAAAGCAATATTTCCTTATTGCCTTGCACAAGCTTACGCCAGCATTAGATTCCTTTAACCTGACTGGCACCGCGGGGAAGAGGGGAGCTGTCATTGTAATGTGTAAACTTTAAAACTATTTATCATGTATGACATGGTGTGTACCTATTTTAGAACACGGACGGAGCGCGGTAAAGGTGGATCGAGGACGTGGAGGACACATAATGACACGTGTCCCAGTTCACGTTTGCTTGGTTTCCTAATCCTAACACAGATCTGTTGTTGAGAATTTTGACGTTTCTTTGTATTTTATTAACATAATAGTATGGTTATTTAAGATCTATATTTTATTAGATTGTGTTGCAAATTGAACCGCTTGGTCTGAGACTGAACAATTGAACAATTTACACCGCCTACAATTATTTTAGACGTTAACTAAAAGTCTTAGCCTTTGGGGGTGGAGGGGGACATCATTTCACTATTTGATTTAGAATTTTAGGAACAGTGTAGGTATAATTTTTTTTATAAAAAAAAAAAGATTTGATAAAATATTGGATTTGGCCTTTACTACTATAGGCCATAGAAACACATTGAACAACACATGCATAAATGGCAAAGGAATCAGGTTTAAAGTGTCTGTCCCAAATCTAGAAGATATCAGAAAGCTCAGGAAACAGTGGACACATATTTAACCTCTTTTTATTTTTTTGGCACAAAACTATCTCCATAACTCCCATTCATTGTTTAAACCAGTACCAAGTTACCTTCCGACGGAGAACACCATTGTGATAAGACGGAGAACACCATTGTGATAAGACGGAGAACACCATTGTGATAAGACGGGGAACACCATTGTGATAAGACGGAGAACACCATTGGGATAAAACAGAGAACACAATTGTGATAAAACAGAGAACACCATTGTGATAAAACGGAGAACACCATTGTGTTCGTGAGAATCTCGTCTTTCCACAAAGTGTTCCATGTTCGTTTTTTTTGGGAGGGGGGGGGGGGGGCTAAACCGTTCGGACACTACGGACATAATTTGTGAGAAGAACGATTTTTGGGGGATGTCTCGTGGTCTGACAAACACCGCTGTAGCTCGGCCACCAACAACCGCAGATGCGGAATGCCGACACGGGTGGATGCGGTGGATTGAGACTCAGCCCATGCAAAACAAATAAAGATATCTCGAGCTTAAACTGATGGATTTGGATGGGTATTTGTTTTTATTATGTTACTTAGACTGATGCGCCGGTAGACCCTTCAGGATTTTAATTGAAACCCCTCAAGATCTAATATTTATGTTGTTGACTGTAGACGCAAAGGACCAAGATATTCAGCTATATATTGTTTAAGATGACTGTGGTATTGATATTGTTTTGAGGTTCAAGGAGTAAAGTACCCACTACTGTCAGACCTCTCCTTAGGGCAAAGCTACAATACAACGACTAGCCTTCCCAGAGATCACATATCAATATTTTATTTACATTTTTTTTTCCCCACTTCACTCCATAACAGTTATTTGACCCCCTGACTTCTGTGTGCGATATAAATCCAGAAGACTTTATTTGGAATACATGTTCTTGATATCGAATAAGCAATTTGAAGGAATGAATTAATGACTTAGCTGTTGCTGAAAATCCCCTGAAGAAATATTAAAATTGCTTTACTTTTGAATCAATATTATTGAACGCCATTGAGGACTTTTTTTATGTCTAGTAGCGGCTAGCGGCGATACTTGTTGTGGGGTAATTTCTTCCTTGTGGCGCGGTGGCCCAGACCCAGTCCAGCCAGACACCAACTACAACAGGATCTCTATAACAGTTAATAATGCATACAGGGGAACAGTGTTTAAACCTAGATCCTCTTATGTCAACAGTCCCGGGGTCACTTTTGTTTGGCCATAAAAAAAAACCTTTTAGAGTAACGGTCAGTAGTCCCAGTCCTTCCCTTTGTCTAAGCTTTGTTAGTGCAGCCAATTCTCCATGTGATTCACCTTGTTTAAAAGATAAGTGCTATACTGGCCAATATGAAGTTACTGCCTGGTCTGTTGTGTACTGGATGGAACATCAACCGGTGTTTTGAAGACAGTTTTAGAAAAACACTTATTGGGAATGTGCTGTGTGTTTGTAACTGCTATTGAGTCATAATCCTAGACATATAGTCTACTGATGCATGGTTAGCATTGAACCTTCCACTGTAGAATTGGCCTTTTCTGGTCTCAAGGAAGCAGGCTTAGACAGATATTTCATACAATTACTATCCAACAATTCAGTCAAAATATTGCATTGGACTGACTTGAGTTAAAACAGTGTGTGTGTGTGTGTGTGTGTGTGTGTGTGTGTGTGTGTGTGTGTGTGTGTGTGTGTGTGTGTGTGTGTGTGTGTGTGTAGAATAAAGTGTAAAATAATTTAAATGTAACATTGAACCCCTATAAGGTTCTTCACTTCACAAAGAGAAATATTCAGCATTATGAAATTAAAATAAATTCAAAGTAGGTTTCGTCTTTGGTTAATAGAATTACATTTAGTTAAATTCACATTTTAATACCCCCCCCCCCCCCCCCCCACCCCCAATAATAAACAAAGACACATAGGGGATTATTTCAGTTAAAAAATAGCTAAGCGAGATTGAATTTGATTCTAATTGAAAACTTTATAGGTGGATCTTTTAATGATATGAATGTACATTTTGAATCTATCACATACATGTGTCTGAGACTGCTTAAATGGGCCTTTTTAAGCAATCACGAGGCATGAAATGAATTTTTCTTCAGCTCTTTCTCTATTTAAAAAGATGTCTTGTGTGGGGCTGTCTGTCCATGCTCTTTCTGCAGTCAGCTCATTAAAGTGTGATGCCGCTGCTGCCTCTATGGAACACTGCCTCTTAACGAAAGTTCATCACCGAGGATCTCTGGCGGGTAGGGGGTCTATTTCTCTACCTCTTTCTCCCCCTCCCTTCTCTCACAATGCTATCTCTCTCTCTCTCTCTCTCTCTCTCTCTCTCTCTCTCTCTCTCTCTGCTATCTCTCTTACACCCCTTGGTCTGTTTCACCAATGCACTCAAAGTCCTCTTTGTGATCATGATGTTTCCTTGTTACTTTACAGGAGTGAAGGCCAGTATATGTGGTGGTATTATAATGCAGTTCTCCACATCAACCGTAAATACACCATCTGACCTCAATCTTGCACGTGCAATCTTAACCAGCGGGGCAGGCAGGATCCTCTCCAAATTAGAATTGTATGAGGAAGTTTTCAGAATATCTATTTACATAAAATGTCATTTGATAATGAATTCATAACACGTGTTTTTAGTGAAAATACACTGCCCACTCTTTGTTTCACTGGTTGGACAAATACACTGATATAGGCCGAATGCTTTGGCAGATAACAATCCCATTATTTTACAAACTATAACAGCGATATGTGAAATAAGACAAAATGCAACTGCATTTAGCAAAGGCCAATCAGAGAAAAATAGACGATGCATGTACATACAGGTGCGCCTGAACAAGGAAGTTAACCCACTGTTCCTAGACCAGTTAACCCACTGTTCCTAGACCTGTTCCTAGGCCGTCATTGAAAATAAGAATTTGTTCTCAACTGACTTGCCTAGTTAAATAAAGGGAAAAAATTCTAAATAAAATAAAAACAGGTACTCCTCTTTAAATAGACCACACGACTCCACAAAGCTTCAAACCAAACCAGCTATAGGTCTAAAATGTAAAGAAAATGTCCAATACAACACATTAGATGTGCTGCTATTGAACAATTGCTCGGCTTTCGGTGCCACGCGGGATCTGGTCACCGGCTTGCCCTATTGATCGGTTTTCATCCAGACAGATTCACTTCGTCCTAAGATATACTGCTGATTGCTGGGGGAGTTTGGACTGAAAGATTGAATTGCACCGTCGAGACCACCCTCGATGGGAGAAAAAGTTTGTCAAACTCTGGACGTATAGGTCCTATAGGCTCCTATGCTGCAGTGCAGTTCATAGATGGAAAACGTACATTGATAAAAAAAAATTACGTGAGAGTTCATCACGACTTCGAAGAGGCTTTAGAAATACTGTTAAATAGTCGTAAAGATGTTCTATCCGTATAACAGCCAATGGAAGTAAATGATACAGTATATAATAAAGTCAATCTCCTGTCAAAAAAAATAATAATAATGAAATGTAGGCCAGGCGTTGAGGCCTAAACATGGACAGACGAAAGCACTGCTGCTATTATTGTAATTTGTCAATTTTCTTGATGAAATTTGCAAGGATGTTTCCCAATTTTATGATTTTATATATTTTCCAGATGTTTTTGACGTTATAACATAATACTATTTTACGTTTTCATTCAAAGGAATAGACTTATTGGTTATGTCATTATTAATAAAGAAATAGTGTTTACCTGTTAATGGACGAGACGCTTGGAACCGTGTCGTTGTCACAGACGCCCTCAGCTAACAGTCTGTCTCTGATTTCCCACGCGAACATGGTCGGATTCTGGCGCTTGTAGTCCGCTATTTTATCCACAACCTTTGGAGTCGCCACTTTCGGTTTGGACCCACCAATAACTCCTGGCTTTATACTTCCGGTCTCGTAGTATCTGCAACAATAATCAACAACGTATCGATCATGAAACATCTAGGCTATCTGTTGGATGGACAAGTCTTCGTTTTCTTGGCTAGAGTTGATTTAAATTATCATTAGATTTGTGGATGTATTCGAATGTTATGCACCTTATGCCCCCAAAATACTGTGTTGCGCCTACAGGGCATTCAACCCGCAAACATCTCCAAAATGTGCACATTGTCGTCTGAGGCAAACTTTATATATATATGTACTTTATAGCCTAGGCTATACTCTAACTCTGTGTGGTGGAGTGACTTAAAATCGTTTTGTAGGATCCAAAAATAACAGCGAAGACTTATGATCAAATAATGGTGCTATTCCTTCCGGCTAGAACCCATTACAATGGTGTCCAACTTTATCGTCTGTGCCAAAAAAAAGACTAAGAAAATATTAAGAAAACATGCAATAAATTTCAAATGACATGCTACCAAGTGTTGCTATTTAACTAATTTAGACAAACATTCCAAGTGCATAAAACAAATACCTTTTAAAATCCTTTTGATAGCTGAAAAATATTATAAAAACATTCAAATGTCGTACGGACACGAACCCAATACAATTCAGTTGTAATCTGATATAGCCTAAATGACGGGAATACCAGTTTAGCTGTGTACAGACACAGTACCGCTCCTCGTGATGGCTAGGATTAAGTCAGATATTCTTTCTTATATCCTCATTATGTGTGTATAATATACTGACGTGTTTCCCACTCTTTTTTTTTAAGCCATGTTTTGTTATATTTTGGTCGAATCTGTTTTATTTGGGGTCTGCCAATATGTAGGGATAAGAGTTGCAGGACCGGTGCATTTTATTTTATTTTTAAGAGTGCGTTTTTCTGTCTCATGATGGGTAGTTTCTCCACCGTCTTACCTGCCCAGTATTTTGCTGACACAGCCGTGGCTGACCCGTAGTTGTCTCGAAATGTCACAGGGTCTCACTCCTTGGTGCGCGAGTTCTACGATTCTTGTCCTCACCACGTCAGGTAGGGGTCTGCCGTTGACAAACACCCCGCCTAGCTGGTTCACACCGCCGTGCCCTATATGGGAGACAACAACAGCACAGAAAACCATAACATTAAATACAGGGGTGTGGGAGATTTTGTAGGTTATAGTATCACCTCAGCTATAATGCATTGTATGGCATTACAACGTTTCAACGGAACATTTTAGACATATCATATCTAAGCATCCGGTCTTGAATATGATTTTAATGGTTCAATATCCAAGCCTGTACTTTAAGATGGACATGTGGTTGTGGGTTGGGGGCTATATTATTCTTTCCCAGGGACGTCATCAATTCATGTATTAAAAAAATAAAAAACATATTTATCAACTCTGTTTGTAGGCTACTCTGAAGATGTGCGTGATAAGGTCACGTAGGCTATAACTTTTAGAAGACAGTATCATATTATAGCCTACCATTAGCTACTATAACATATTTGTACGTGAATGGTTGATTGTCCAATATTGCTCCTCCATTGAATATCAGGCTAGTTTCCTGCAGGCTATCCTGTTCAATAGCAATGCTGTCATTTTACAATCCCCCCAAAAAATTATGTAATTAACAATTTATAAACACATGCTTAATTAGCATAAATGGTCTATATGATAGTTGGAATATTCTTCATACTTTAATTAGACCGATTCTATTTTATAAAATGGTAACACTGCAGTAATAATACGTATCATCTCTCGTCTATATCGTTTAATACAAAGCGGATATCTTTTCAACTCTGGCCCACGGCTCGGGTTGGCTATAGAGTTACACGCTCTTTCATTTTCTTTTCTCCGTAATTATAAATAATTAAGCGCTTTGATTACTCATATTACATATTATTTTGTAAATGAACAAAAAAAAGGGGGGTAAATTATTCACAAGCACGAACAAAACAACATCTAACTCCGTCCATTATTTCACCCCCGCACAACAACAATAGGCCTTTCAATATCATGTCAAGTAAATTTGTAACAATATTATATTCAATTAAGATACTGTTCATTTTAATGTGTATATTGTTTAAGTGTTATTTGGTAAATCAATAAATTGGTGCCTATTAGAATATTGGCCTAATAAATTGGCACGGACCTGTCAATGACACGTATTAACCTGGTGACAGGTTTACTAATTCCAATGTGACGTGTTTTGTTCTTCTATTTTTTTTCTTCTTCAAATTTGGTAACGCTACACAAAACGTGGGCCTTTTTTATGAGTTTATTGTGCACAATTGAGAAAAAAATACAAACAAAATAATATATTAGATGTACGTGCGCCGGTCTGTAAATAAGCACATATTATAAACACAATATTTTCAGTTAAAAAAAATAGTCTCAAATGTGCCTTCCAAATATGAACATTCCCATCGAAGTTGATTGTAATTCAGGCTACATTAAAACGCTGGGGTGTTTTTGGTTTTTGTCGGTTGTGATATGCAACAACATGCAGACGATGTTGCATTGTCAGTGGAATGAGTGCATCGCTGTCAACGATAATATTCGCTAGGCTTATTGGCCTATTTAGAATCATTATCTGTTTTCACAGGCTCCGTTTTCGTTGCAAACACAACAATATCTGAAAAAAACTCATTATCTACTTACGGTGCATCGCTGAGAACGGGTCTACTTTGCAGTGAATATCCATCGGATAGCAAAGGAAAGACGGGTAATCAATGGAAGTCGCCGTTTCGCCTTTGTAATGCAGATAAAAATGGGAAGAAACGGAAAAACTTTATTCGATTAAAGATTTCGCTTTTCCCTCCACTCAGTCAATGAGAGGGTTTAACTTCTTCTAAAAGTTGCCGTCGTGGTAACAGTCCGTGCCGAGAATAGAGGCTACTGCTGGTCAGGTGCAGAACATGACCGACGCTTGGTTCATCAACGTGGAAATGTTTCTCAGTTTGAGTTGGATTTTCAAAACCTGGAATGATGAGATGATTTTTCTCAGAACATGATGACGAATAGGACAAACCTTTACGTCTAAAACCGTTCCTGACAGTCCTGTGGTAAATAGATAGATCCTAGTTCCGGCCTTGATTTGCTGGTTGGTTGCGGTGGGTAGTACGCTCAGATACGCATAGACATGACAGAAGAAACATGGACACTGTGGGGAGTCTGGTGCCCTGGTACCTTCCCCTTTTCCTTGACTCTAAAATGGGGTGGATGCGTTAGCCTGAATCTTTGGGTTGAGAATGAAGCCCCTCACCGTGTGTGCGTTTCTAAAAGCAAGCTGCCTGCCCCCCCCCCCCCCCCTCCCCTCCGCGGACCCCCTTGCTTATGGATGAGTTGTCAGACAAAGGCAATAGATTCCAACACTTTGTGATTCGCCAACGCAAAAACCTGGAGCCCAAACGAGGAGGTCCCAGGGTCTGACACACCGAAAGGGGAGGGAAAATAAACAAGGAATTGACTCGGAGTTTTAAGATCAGAGTTTCCAGACATTAGATCGGGACGAGGGGTAAATGAAAGCCATTTTTGACTTTATCAATATCTAGAGTTTATCTTATTAGATGAATAACGGACTGAGATAGGAATAGACTAACATTTGGGTGAACATACTATCGCTAGACGTTTTACAAGTTGGCATAACTGTACAAATAGCCTAACGCATATTTCCTGGCTTGGTAAATCATTATTTTCTTGTTGAGATTATGTTATGTAGGCTGCTGGAATGCATCGTTGTTCTAGTCTACTTAATGACGCTAATGCTTCATGCGTGTACATTATAAGTATTTTACATGTTCTGCTATGTAGGCCTACAGCTCAAATGCGATTGTTTTGCACGTTGTTTACATGTAAACAAACGCTGCATGTCTTATGTATATAGGTTTAACGTACTATGTGAAGTATAACGAGAAGAGGCTTGAAGAGGGGAGTGGAGGGCTCTGGACAATCGGTCGTCGATACATTGACCTTTTATGTTATTTTATTGATTCGGTGATCATGACCACCTTCCTGTGATGGATGTACAGCCTGCGCTGACTGGGCCGAGGGGCGAGTAGTTGTATAGGGGCTGGAGGTGAGATTGGACAGGGGAGCCGGGTGCCGGGGTTGGCAGTGTGTGTGTCAACACAACCCGCAGTGCTCTCCTCCGCACCTTCTGTAGATGGCGCTCACAGGTTTCATTTGTCTAAACCGTTTAAACCGACCGTATACTTCTGGTGTCAAAAGAAGTTACAACTCCGGTTGCAAGTCAAACTGTGGATGCTCCATGTTCATGGGATTAGTGATGACAGTAATATGAATATTGATTAGCTTCGATAAATAGGTCTACATGTCAGTGACTGCATGGATTGAATTTCACTGCCAATGTAAAATTGTAATGCGTCAAAATTCCTAGTGCTTGTTATAACACCCGCCATATTATTATAATCAAATGAATCATTTAAATAAAATTGAAACAATTCAGGTAGCCTACCAAACAGAATTTACTTTTTTTCTGACACAAATTCATTCAAGTTTCTTTTTTTTAGGGGGGGGGGGGGGGGGGGTTGTCTTATTTCAGATATATTTATGATTTATTTTTGATATCCAATTATTTTTAGTTGATTTAATTACATACATGAAATAGTTAAAGTGTAGACTATGGGCTAGGTCTACAGAGCCACCATCATCCTGCGAAAGGTTGAACGGTAATATTAATACAACAAAAATATCAATATTCATCATGGTAATATATTAACCATAACAAACAATATTGATTATTCTCGTTCTTATTTATATTCCTAGTATTCATAATAATTAACAGCAAAATTATAATTACCACAAAAAAATATTGTTAGAGTTTAGTTATATTAATTCGTTTTTTTTTTTTTATAGGCCTTTAGGCTATAAATGTGAATGTCTCCAACGTCTTCAATCGACATGTTGTTTAAGGCCAGTACTGGAGGGTGGCCCTCACGAAGGTCCAACGTTGGATGAGAGAGCTGCGTGCCTGGTGGCACTTGATATTTTTTTTGGGGGGGGATTGTATTTTTTGGGGGGACATCTCTGAGGAACATAGGCGGCTACATCTATTGCTCTGCCTTCTGGTCAGGTTAGGGGATAATTTCTCTTATAGGCCCTACTGTTTTTGGAGTGAGCTTCTGGTACAATATGTAGCACTATAGGGTGTAATTTCACACTCCACTGCACATTTCCCCTAAAGCTAAGTTTATTTTTTTTTCTATAAGACCCCCCAATTCTTTTCCGCTGCCCTTGTGCTCTGCGCGATTTGGTCTCCAAGTGCAAAAAAATTAGGCGTTAATGTCGCCCCCCCCCCCCCCCTCCTCCATTAGGGGACCAAGTATGAAAATGATTGTAAACACCGCATATGGTAAATGAATACAAAGATGCTGACTATGTTTATTTTCATTGTCCTATCACTTGAATAGCACAGGGCGCGTGTGTGGCGTGTTTGACCCTCTGTTCGGTTCCTTGGCTCGTATCACCCCTCTTTTTTAGAGCGAGAGGCCGTTCTATTCAGCCCCTACACAGGGTCAGATCCTATTTAAAAGCGATTCAGTGGGAAATTAAACAAGACGATGCCTGAATAGATTGGTGTTTCGGTCGCTGTAATTTATAGCAGACCCAAAGCAAGTTCTGTTAAGATGGTGGGCTTTAAGAAGACATTGACTTACAAAGTGTCTTATTTTGTGGTTCACTTGGATTATTTACATGATGTGCATAACCACCATTTTATTTATGAGCTTGCGAGTCCAAGAGTGCCTGTAGATGATTCATTTCTACAACCCCTGAACTTTACATTACCTATAGTAGGCTAGGATAGCCAACTGACATGGTGTAGGCCAGAAAGGGAATTATTTACGATAAATAGGCCTACATTCGGATTGTCGCCAATAGTATTTTGGGACACCAGTGACCACACCCATGAAAATTGGTTTAATATATTGACAGAGAGCAATTTATCTTTCGCTCAGTTTGATAGTAGTCTGTGTAGTCTCTAAGTGCCATGGAGAGGGAAAGGCAGAGGAGAGGAGGAGAAGAACCGTACAGAACTAGGAGCTCCGCCCGCAGGACACACCATAGGTCCTGCTAGAAAAACCGTTGAATACACGATAGGTTCGGCTGGGAAAAAAACGTGTAATATTGTCATCGATAACAGAGTTTAGTAGTAGTGAGACAGTGACTAGTAACGAAACTTTATTTCGAAGAAGATAATGTTTTTTTTTTCAGTTCTCTGTTGCCGCTGCTTTGCCTCTAGTCTCGTTTACCTTCGTATTGTTATGGCAACGTCACCCAATCGATGTGACTTTTTCACTTCTAGCTGCCTACGGTCGACTGTCTTCAGTTAGGACCTGAGATCACGGCCTGGGTATCAGTCGAACATGTATCCTTTGGATCTCATGGGGGAGTTAAAACAATAAATCATTTCATTTCAAGGAGCTGCTAGCCAAATGTGTATTGTTGTATTGCATTGAACATCTTAGAATGTTTGTAAAAATAAATAAAAAATCCAATAAATAAATACTATATCCCGAAAGCTATAGGCCTATTAGTTTGACACAATCTACTGGCGGTTTGGTGTTGAGAATTATTTATTTATTTTATACATAAAACTTCCATATTTCAAGTTGAATGAAATGCAGTTATTGTAAGGTCATAAAATAAAACATAATTGCCACTATATGATAGGCTGAATAATTATGTCATTTCACTTTAAACTCCTCTTCTGAATGATTTATTTTCACCAACTTGATTATTGAATAATTCAAAATGATCATATATATATATTAAAATGAGTTTGACTAATACTGAACTGTTGAAAATGAACCTTACTATTCCTATCACGTCCGTATGTTTGTCACATGTCACCCAAGTAGGACTTGCAGCGTGTCAAAACGTTATTGAAAGCTGACACAATAAAGCGAGGACGTCGAGGAACCCCAGTCTTCTGAACGCGCGCTCTCGAACGTCCCTTTCCTCTGTCAAATTCTGAGCTATCTTCCAACTATAGCCTTCACGATGACATTATATTAGTATACAAGGTGAAACTCCATGCAGGAACAACAACAAAAAATACCCCCCCCCCCCCCAAAAAAATAAAATAACCCTCGTCACATTTGAAGGCCTCATTTCAATTAGACACAAAAACCAATACATTTTGCCGAATGCTAAGAGAGAGTTATTAGGAGTATTGAATTTGGAAAAGGTCTTACCCCCAGCTCAGTTCAATTAGCTCCATGCACGCGACTTTAAATAGCTGCTTAGTCGCGAGCAGAGCGTCCGATGGAACAGATGGTGCAACCAATTTGATTCCATCCTCCAACACCATCCAAAGATTGATTTTGCACTTGCTTTTAATTTTACCATAATTAATTAGATCATTACAACTGTTTTCCATTGATTTTCCCATTTAAATTCAAAATTAAAAGGTGAATTAGTATGTGATCTATGTTTTCTATTAACCGTATGGGACAACAATATAGAACAAATGTTCACCAAAATTGATATGCAAAACCTCCCAGTATGTCCATGCAAAGCATCGCAGTAAAAAAAAAAAGATTAATTTGCTGGCATCGAAGGTGTTTTAAAATGTCTATACAATTCTGTACTAAAATGCATCAAATGTATCGAAATTATCTATATTTTTAAATGATATACAATTTGAAGCTGTTCAACAAAACACACACACACACACACACACACCGTTATAAAAGTTATCGAATTTGGACGTTTTAGATTGGATAATCCAGGGCGCACCACACAGGGCCTCCCCACCACCGTATAGGCGTTGTAACCTCTAACCTGGTTTTAACAGGAGGGTTTATCAATAACACTAGGGATATGATTCTCTCTGGATCCATTTGATCTACCTCTTCACTTTCAGAATGTTACGAGACACACTCGTATCTGTACAGTGAACTATTATCACCAATATACATTAACGGTTGGTTTTGCATTAACTGGAAACGTGACGGGTAGACTATTAGACTAACGACAGAGTCTATGATTAGGTTGGTTTGACATTGCTTAGCAACAGTGACATGGCCTTGTTTCAGAACAGAAGCCAAAGCAAACCTACAAATGTCATGTCTGGGGCAAATGAAAAGGACATTGGTTTAACGAATTGTACGTGATTTCCAACAGCTCAGAGTTATCATTTTTGGCCACTGGTCCGGAGCTCTGTTTACAGGCTAATCCAGCTGCCCGACCCGGACCCTGAGCTCCCTCTCCGGCTTGGCGTCTTCAATATCCTAGATGGTTCCCCTGTATTCGTGGTAGACCTACCCCAACCACATCAAAGAATATTCTGAACATTGCAATGCAGACAAGACACACGAATGATGATTGTACAAGAGATGCAGGCCTATTTTACACTATGCATCATTTTTTGGGGGACACGTTTTTTTTCGTAAAGAGGCTCAGACGAAGAGTTCCATCTTGATCCCTCATTATAGGCTACCGTGTGGAATATTTTTATTGTAGGCCTATACTTTGGAACCGGAATAAACGAAATGTGTCGATTCAAGTATTGCTCTTGGATGACTGCAGCCTCATTTAATGTTACCGTCTTTCATGTGAAATCATGAAAAATTAAGAATAGAAATAAAAGTCAGCGTAAAAGTTTTACAGCCGTTAGGTCCATATTTCAGATGATAAAATCCACATCGCAGAAAGACTCGATTTTGAGTATCGCTGTATCTTTGAGTAGAGCTGTAAAATGCGACACATTTAAATCCATATATTAGAAACAATTTATTTATTATGAATTCAATTGTGAGATACTTTGAAATTATATGATGACAGCTAGCATTTACATCCATCTCATGTCGGTTTGTCCCCGCTCTCCCTCCCTTTCGCTCTCTGCCCTCGTCTCCACACACACACACACACACACACACACACACACACACACACACACACACACACACACACACACACACACACACATACACACACACACACACACACACACACACACACACACACACACACGCGCGCGCGCACACACGCATACACACACCGAATAGGGTTCATTTATTCGCAGCCTACCATTGGGCTGTAAGTGAAAAATCCAACTGCAAGTGAAAGAGGATTCAGGTTAGATGACTTTGATTAGTATACACTTTGTTCAATTACTTTGTTAAATTACTTTCCATACCCTGAGTACAAAAGCAGTCAGACTGTGGTGTTTCTGAGCTCTCTATGCCCCGGGTACCACAAATGATTAACCAAAATTAACATCTTCTGATTTGCATTTTAAATGTGAAACGCGAAAACAATGCATAGCCCCGTACATAGTCTATTACTTCGATTCTGATAAGGTTTAAATTGATTATAAGTATAATAAATGATATTGTATTATTAGTATTATTTAGTATTATTAATGTTCTAATTATAATAATAATAATTCATATTTTACTCTGTTTTTACATGTAGGCCTATACACGTTGTTTTGCCACGCATGGAGATAGGCCATACAGGTTGAGTACTTATAACGAAGGCAGTTAGTTGGACCAGAAGGGGCCCTCCAGTTCATAAGTACTGACCCTACTTACTCTCGTCTACCACGAGACAGTTAGAATCATTTGAACCTTGTTCAGTTTTTTTTTTTATACCGATAGAAAATTTAAAAAAAGAAGTAATAAATAAATAAAAACGTGTGGTATGGATGTTTGAAACTCTGAAACGTTTGGTTGCACCTTTAACCTCCTGTGATGGTCTATATTGGAAATGTTGAGTGAGGTCATCATTATCATCATCATCATCATCATCATCAGTAAATGATGATACAGTGGCCGGTTTACTGAAATTATTCTTATATATGGTAATCAATCAATCAATCAATCAAATGTATTTATAAAGCCCTTCTTACATCAGCTGATGTCACAAAGTGCTGTACAGAAACCCAGCCTAAAACCCCAAACAAAAAACTCCCTAGAGAGGCAGGAACCAATGAAGAAACCCAGAGAGGAACCAGGCTATGAGGGGTGGCCAGTCCTCTTCTGGCTGTGCCGGGTGGAGATTATAACAGAACATGGCCAAGATGTTCATAAATGACCAGCAGGGTCAGATAATAATAATCACAGTGGTTGTAGAGGGTGCAACAGGTCGACACCTCAGGTGATATAGAAAGACCTCACCTTTTTGTCACCTGTTCCTGAACAACTTTTCAAACACTCTTCTCTTTTTTCTTTCTCTTCTTCATTATTTTCTTAGTTATGGCGAAGAACTTACTGCAGACCGATCTGCCAATCAAATGCTACGTCTTACTGCAGACCGATCTGCCAATCGAATGCCACGTCTTACTGCAGACCGATCTGCCAATGGAATGCTACGTAGTTCTCTGCCCATCTACCTCACCATAATAACAGGGACACATTTGTTAAATCGCTCTTGAATTAAAAACACTGGAGAATAAAATATGTTCATTAAAGACGTATAAATGCACCCTTGCACTTCAGACAATATGCAGATTGGAGGGTAATTGTTAAATGTGCCCTGCAGTGCTGGATTAAAAATAGGACGGTGTTCAGCTCATGTCATTTCGGGAAAAAAATCTTCATATTATATAGCACTGTTCTGGGAACAGGGGCAAAGTGTCCCTCCCTCCTCCCCCCCCATTCAAACTTTCCACATGAATAATCAAATGTGTGCCCGAAAACTTCACAAAGACTACTGAAAGAAAGGCGTTCTAATGAGTTGGTTTTGTATAATATAGGCCATTATTCAAACTAATTGTGAATACATTGAATTGTCCCACCACCTTACCTTACCCATAGACGGATAAAGGGTTTTTAATGTGTTCATTATTGGCACATGTTTGTAAACATATTATGTGAAAAATAATAATTGAAAGGAAAATAAGTGCAATTGTAGGTAGCACTGTGCAAAATCTCATTTCAGGCAGTAGCCTAAAAATGATTGATAATATCTTTGCATTTAAGTAGCCCTACTGTATGTAACATGACTACGTCTAAGCGTTCATTAATGAAATCAAAGTCAAGTTTGTCAGAAATTGGGAGAAATAAATGGCGTATTGAAAAGAGTGCTCTTAGTGCTACGGTTGGTGAGAATGGAAGAGGAGACAATATTTCAGCCAGCTATTTAACACATATGGTTCTGATCTGCTCCTACGTTCTACGGATGCCTCTGGTCTCATGTCTTTATAATCTCTCTGTGTGTGTGTGTGTGTGTGTGTGTGTGCGTGTGTGTGTGTGTGTGTGTGTGTGTGTGTGTGTGTGTGTGTGTATGTGTGTGTGTGTGTGTGTGTGTGTGTGTGTGTGTGTGTGTGTGTGTGTGTGTGTGTGTGTGTGTGTGTGTGCGTGTGTGTGTCTGTATGTGTGTGTGTGTGTGTGTGTGTGCCCCAGGCTGCCCAGAGGTGGCCACCCAGCTGCCTCTCGCTAAAGCAGACAGGGAACAGCTTCCCATCATGTCAGCAATATGGGAACCGGAGCTTCTGTCCGGTGGGCCTGTGACATGTGTTAGCCTATGGCATGTCTCTTGTGAATAGATTATCTTTGTTGTGAATGGATTATCTTTGTTGTGAATGGATTATCTTTGTACTTCCTGGTGCCATGATGAACTGCGTTTGCAAATATCAGTATGTTTCTATTTCTTCCATATGATGTCTATTCCACTTCACATATACAGTATAACATGTTGGTATGATGTCTATTCCACTTCACATATTTAACATGTTGGTATGATGTTTATTTCACACTTGCTATATTGTATTTACTTTGCCACCATGGCCTTTTTGCCTTTACCTCCCTTATCTCACCTCATTTGCTCACATCGTATATAGACTTGTTTATACTGTATTATTGACTGTATGTTTGTTTTACTCCATGTGTAACTCTGTGTCGTTGTATGTGTCGAACTGCTTTGCTTTATCTTGGCCAGGTCGCAATTGTAAATGAGAACTTGTTCTCAACTAGCCTACCTGGTTAAATAAAGGTGAAATAAATAAAATAAAATAAAATGATGTTTATTCCACTTCACATATATAACATGTTGGTATGATGTTTATTCCACTTCACATATATAGCATGTTGGTATGATGTCTATTCCACTTCACATATATAACATGTTGGTATGATGTTTATTCCACTTCACATATATAACATGTTGGTATGATATTTATTCCACTTCACACATTTAACATGTTGGTATGATGTTTATTCCACTTCACATATTTAACATATTGGTGGTATGATATTTATTCTACTTCACATATTTACCATGTTGGTATGATGTTTATTCCACTTCACATATTTACCATGTTGGTATGATGTCTATTCCACTTCACATATTTAACATGTTGGTATGATGTTTATTCCACTTCACATATTTAACATATTGGTGGTATGATATTTATTCTACTTCACACATTTACCATGTTGGTATGATATTTATTCCACTTCACATATTTAACATGTTGGTATGATGTCTATTCCACTTCACATATTTAACATGTTGGTATGATGTTTATTCCACTTCACATATTTAACATATTGGTGGTATGATATTTATTCTACTTCACATATTTACCATGTTGGTATGATGTCTATTCCACTTCACATATTTAACATGTTGGTATGATGTTTATTCCACTTCACATATTTAACATATTGGTGGTATGATATTTATTCTACTTCACACATTTACCATGTTGGTATGATATTTATTCCACTTCACATATTTAACATGTTGGTATGATGTCTATTCCACTTCACATATTTAACATGTTGGTATGATGTTTATTCCACTTCACATATTTAACATGTTGGTATGATGTTTATTCTACTTCACATATTTACCATGTTGGTATGATGTCTATTTGTTAGTCGTTTTATATACATAGAGTTTTCAATGTGTTATTTCGATGTTCCCTTGGTATTGGAAGTGAACGTCACATTCACATCCAGTTCCTTGTTCAGGTTGTCTGGGATGTTTGGAGGTCTATGTTTACTTGGTATTGGAAATGATATATTGTGTCTGTGTTTGTGTGTGTGTTTGGTTACATCGTTGAGCGTGTGTGTATGTGTGTGTGTGTGTGTGTGTGTGTCTGTGTCTGTGTGTGTGTGTGTCTGTGTGTGTGTGGGGAGGGGGGTGGGGGGGGGGGGGGAGTATACACTTCTATTGCTCTCCCCTCCAGAAAATGTTCGGATGAGCAGTTTCCACATCAGCTCCTGATCACTTGTGTAAATGCTTCCTGTCACCTTCAGTGGTGTAATGATCATGAAGATCCTACCCTTGATCTATGGCAAGCCATAATGTAACCGAGGGCACTCCTCCCACATACTTCTCCCTGGTTCCGCGTTCCAAATGACATCTTAGTCCATATGTAGTGCACTGCTTTTGACCAGAGCCGTATGGGACACCTTGTGGGTCCTGGTGGAAAGTAGTGCACTGTGAAGGGAGTTAGGGTGCTATTTGGGATGTATCCCCTGGCTGGGAGCATAGAACTATGCCAAAGGAGGGATCCAAGTTAGATTGTTTAGTGGTCATTAGTAGCGAGTAGTGGGTGTTGTAATGGTGTTGGGGTTCTCCTCCTGTCATAACCTTTGGCTGCTAAGGCTAGTAGTGGGGTTGTAATGGTGTTGGGGTTCTCCTCCTGTCATAACATCTGACTGCTAAGGCTAGTAGTGGGGTTGTAATGGTGTTGGGGTTCTCCTCCTGTCATAACATCTGACTGCTAAGGCTAGTAGTGGGGTTGTAATGGTGTTGGGGTTCTCCTCATGTCATAACATATGACTGCTAAGGCTAGTAGTGGTGTTTTAATGGTGTTGGGGTTCTCCTCATGTCTGCTAAGGTTAGTAGTGAGGTTGTAATGGTGTTGGGGTTGTCCTCTTGTCATAACATCTGACTGCTAAGGCTAGTAGTGGGGTTGTAATGGTGTTGGGGTTCTCCTCCTGTCATAACATCTGGCTGCTAAGGCTAGTAGTGGAGTTGTAATGGTGTTGGGGTTCTCCTCCTGTCATAACATCTGGTTGCTAAGGCTAGTAGTGGAGTTGTAATGGTGTTGGGGTAGTAGTGGTGCTGCTAAGGCTAGTAGTGGGGTTGTAATGGTGTTGGGGTTCTCCTCATGGCATAACATCTGGCTGCTAAGGCTAGTAGTGGGGTTGTAATAGTGTTGGGGTTCTCCTCCTGTCTGCTAAGGCTAGTAGTGGGGTTGTAATGGTGTTGGGGTTCTCCTCCTGTCTGCTAAGGCTAATAGTGGGGTTGTAATGGTGTTGGGGTTCTCCTCATGTCACAACATCTGGCTGCTAAGGCTAGTAGTGGAGTTGTAATGGTGTTGGGGTAGTAGTGGTGCTGCTAAGGCTAGTAGTGGGGTTGTAATGGTGTTGGGGTTCTCCTCATGGCATAACATCTGGCTGCTAAGGCTAGTAGTGGGGTTGTAATAGTGTTGGGGTTCTCCTCCTGTCTGCTAAGGCTAGTAGTGGGGTTGTAATGGTGTTGGGGTTCTCCTCCTGTCTGCTAAGGCTAATAGTGGGGTTGTAATGGTGTTGGGGTTCTCCTCATGTCACAACATCTGGCTGCTAAGGCTAGTAGCGATATAAGCCTCTGTGTGAATGTAGACTTAGATTCTGACTGGGAGATTGTATTTTATTTTATTTATTTCACCTTTATTTAACCAGGTAGGCTAGTTGAGAACAAGTTCTCATTTGCAACTGCGACCTGGTCAAGATAAAGCAAAGCAGTGTGACACAAACTACAACACAGAGTTACACATGGAGTAAACAATAAACAAGCCAATAACACAATAAACAAGTCAATGACACAGTAGAGAAAATAAAGTCTATTTACAGTGTGTGCAAAAGGCATGAGGAGGTGGGCAATAAATAGGCCATAGGAGCGAATAATTACAATTTAGCAGATTAACACTGGAGTGATAAATGAGCAGATGATGATGTGCAAGTAGAAATACTGGTGTGCGAAAGAGCAGAAAAGTAAAGAACATAAAAACAGTATGGGGATGAGGTAGGTAGATTGGGTGGGCTATTTACAGATAGACTGCTCAGATAGTTGATGTTTAAAGTTGGTGAGGGAAATAAAAGTCTCCAACTTCAGCGATTTTTGCAATTCGTTCCAGTCACTGGCAGCAGAGAACTGGAAGGAAAGGCGGCCAAATGAGGTATTGGCTTTGGGGATGATCAGTGAGATATACCTGCTGGAACGTGTGCTACGGGTGGGTGTTGTTATCGTGACCAGTGAACTGAGATAAGGCGGAGCTTTACCTAGCATAGACTTATAGATGACCTGGAGCCAGTGGGTCTGGCGACGAATATGTTGCGAGGGCCAGCCGACTAGAGCATACAGGTCGCAGTGGTGGGTGGTATAAGGGGATTTGCTAACAAAACGGATGGCACTGCGATAGACTGCATCCAGTTTGCTGAGGAGAGTGTTGGAAGGTATTTTGTAGATGACATCACCGAAGTCGAGGATTGGTAGGATAGTCAGTTTTACGAGGGTAAGTTTGGCGACGTGAGTGAAGGAGGCTTTGTTGCGAAATAGAATGCTGATTCTAGATTTGATTTTAGATTGTGTTAGTGTACAGTGTGTATAGTGTATAGTGTGTTAGTGTATAGTGTGTATAGTGTATAGTGTGTTAGTGTATAGTGTGTATAGTGTATAGTGTGTTAGTGTATAGTGTGTATAGTGTGTATAGTGTATAGTGTGTTAGTGTATAGTGTATTAGTGTATAGTGTGTATAGTGTGTTAGTGTATAGTGTGTATAGTGTATAGTGTGTTAGTGTATAGTGTGTATAGTGTGTATAGTGTGTTAGTGTATAGTGTGCATAGTGTGTATAGTGTGTTAGTGTATAGTGTGTATAGGGTATAGTGTATAGTGTGTATAGTGTATAGTGTGTTAGTGTATATTGTGTATAGTGTATAGTGTGTTAGTGTATAGTGTATTAGTGTATAGTGTGTTAGTGTATAGTGTGTATAGTGTATAGTGTGTTAGTGTATAGTGTGTATAGTGTGTATAGTGTATAGTGTATAGTGTGTTAGTGTATTGTGTGTTAGTGTATAGTGTGTATAGTGTATAGTGTGTTAGTGTATAGTGTGTTAGTGTATAGTGTATAGTGTGTTAGTGTATAGTGTGTATAGTGTATAGTGTTTTAGTGTATAGTGTGTTAGTGTATAGTGTGTTAGTGTATAGTGTGTTAGTGTATAGTGTATAGTGTGTTAGTGTATAGTGTATAGTGTGTATAGTGTATAGTGTGTTAGTGTATAGTGTGTATAGTGTATAGTGTGTTAGTGTATAGTGTGTTAGTGTAAAGTGTGTTAGTGTATAGTGTGTTAGTGTATAGTGTGTATAGTGTATAGTGTATAGTGTGTTAGTGTATAGTGTATAGTGTGTTAGTGTATAGTGTGTTAGTGTATGGTGTGTTAGTGTATAGTGTATAGTGTGTTAGTGTATAGTGTATAGTGTGTTAGTGTATAGTGTGTTAGTGTATAGTGTGTATAGTGTATAGTGTATAGTGTGTTAGTGTATAGTGTATAGTGTGTTAGTGTATAGTGTATAGTGTGTTAGTGTATAGTGTATAGTGTATAGTGTGTTAGTGTATAGTGTGTTAGTGTATAGTGTGTTAGTGTATAGTGTATAGTGTATAGTGTGTATAGTGTATATTGTGTATAGTGTATAGTGTGTATAGTGTATAGTGTGTTAGTGTATAGTGTATAGTGTGATATTGTATAGTGTGTTAGTGTATAGTGTTTAGTGTGTTAGTGTATAGTGTGTTAGTGTATAGTGTATAGTGTATAGTGTGTTAGTGTATAGTGTGTTAGTGTATAGTGTGTATAGTGTGTATAGTGTGTTAGTTTATAGTGTGTATAGTGTATAGTGTATTAGTGTATAGTGTGTTAGTGTATAGTGTGTATAGTGTATAGTGTGTATAGTGTATAGTGTGTATAGTGTATAGTGTGTTAGTGTATAGTGTGTATAGTGTATAGTGTGTTAGTGTATAGTGTGTATAGTGTATAGTGTATAGTGTGTATAGTTTATAGTGTATTAGTGTGTAGTGTGTTAGTGTATAATGTGTTAGTGTATAGTGTGTTAGTGTATAGTGTGTTAGTGTATAGTGTATAGTGTGTTAGTGTATAGTGTGTTAGTGTATAGTGTGTCAGTGTATAGTGTGTATAGTGTATAGTGTGTTAGTGCATGCCATCCTTACATTTTGGAGTTGATAGCTGTGTGTGTATGTTTGTGTGTGTTATGGTCTTCATGGTCTAGTCTCTATACTGTAGCTACCATCCTGTTGTCCTTCAAGCAGGCTGTCATCTGATGATCCTCTAAGCTATAATCTACCTGTAGGAAGTCAAGTAGGTCTATGTGGGCAAATTAGGGGTTGTGTAATTCCAGGAACTTTCCCTAAACCTAACCAGTAATCCTGGAAAACCTGGAAATTTTGGGGAATGTATCGGAATTTTGCAGCCCTGGTGCAAATGAAGTAATACATCAGATTGATAGAACTAATATGTGCCAAAGCCTTTCTGGTCCGCAGGGCTTCAGTGTTTCTTGTTAATCTGGAAAAAGAAAGTAGAACGAGTGGCCATGAGAAAGATACTACTTGAAATCTAATTTAGTCTGTACAATCTGGTTTTTCACAATGTTGTTTACGATCAGGCCCATGCCAGCTTTTCATATTTAAACGAGCAAAGGTTTAATTACCAAATGATGACAGTGTCATATGGTGCCATGATGGCACAGGGTGCCTAATGAACGCAGAGAAGAGAGGGATGCGTGAGAGAGAGAGAGAAACAAGGGATGTGTGGAACGAGTGCACGATGCCACAACACTGAGTGACAGTGAGACACAAAGAACCAAAAAAACAGAAAAAACCTCAGAGACACAGAGACATTATAATATCTGTAATTTGCAATTCACTAATGTTCAATGGTTGCTCATGGATTAAGAATGTTAAACTATTGTGTGGCAGATGGAGGTAGTGAGGAAGGGAGAGAGAGATGGAGAGAAGGCTAGAGGGAGGAAAGAGGGAGGGAGAGAGAGATGGAGGGAGGGAGGTAGGGAGAGATGGAGGGAGGGAGGTAGGGAGAATGAGGGAGGGAGAGAGAGATGGAGAGAGGGAAGGAGAATAAGGGAGGGAGGGAGAGAGAGATGGAGGGAGGGAGGAAGGGGTGAGAATGAGGGAGGGAGAGAGAGATGGAGAGAGGGAAGGAAAATAAGGGAGGGAGGGAGAGAGAGATGGAGGGAGGGAGGGAGAGAGAGATGGAGGGAGGGAAGGAGAATAAGGGAGGGAGGGAGAGAGAATGAGGGAGGGAGAGAGAAGGAGGGAGGGAAGGAGAATAAGCTAGGGAGGGAGAGAGAATGAGGGAGGGAGAGAGAAATAGAGGGAGGGAGAGAGATGGAGAGAGGGAAGGAAAATAAGGGAGGGAGAGAGAGATGGAGGGAGGGAGAGAGAGATGGAGGGAGGGAGGGAGGGAGAGAGAGAGAGATGGAGGGGGGGCGTCTAAGCAACATATTTACATCTGTATATCAGCAATGGGTTGGATAATAAGAAAGAGAAAAAATCAACTGTCTGCATACTCCCCCTCTCTCTCTCTCTCTCTCTCTCTCTCTCTCTCTCTCTCTCTCTCTCTCAGGGCATGGCATCCATTACATTATTTTCCCACTAGCACAAACATTAAAGGAGGCCTCTCCCATCTCCTCCATTTTTTTAAAGACGCATTTAAATTTGCCCGGGACAGCTTGTTAGATGGTGGGAGCTTTGTACACAGCTTGTTCTATCTATCCTGATAGAATGGCAAGACAGTTGGGAGAGCGGCCTGGTCTTGAACAGCTCACACATCACAGTTAATTTCGGCCGGGTGTGACGTGATGCGCGCTACTGAAATATTGCAGAGAAGTAATATCAGTTAGTGGGCCGCCAAAAGAATATCCATGCTTAACCAGGCATGAAAGCTGGCTGAATCACACCATATTTACACTTCTCTCAGATCACTGCTTTGTCATTAAAATTAGCTTCACGTGCCAAATGCTACCATATTACCTTTTTTTACGGCACTCGTTTTGACCGGTGCCCTATGGGCCCTTGTGCACTTAGTAGGGAATAGGGTGCCATATGGGATGCGGAGTAGGTCTGGTAACTTGCACTTTTTTTTATGGATCTTGTTTAATGATGCACTTCTTCTATGCAATATCGCTGCTGCAATGCAATGCGCACCACAAAGGTATAGGACACAATCCTTAATGAAATGAAACTAGGAAACAACACAATCCTTAGTGAAATGAAACTAGGATACAACACAATCCTTAATGAAATGAAACTAGGATACAACACAAACCTTAATGAAATGAAACTAGGAAACAACACAAACCTTAATGAAATGAAACTAGGATACAACACAATCCTTAATGAAATGAAACTAGGAAACAACACAAACCTTAATGAAATGAAACTAGGATACAACACAATCCTTAATGAAATGAAACTAGGAAACAACACAATCCTTAGTGAAATGAAACTAGGAAACAACACAATCCTTAATGAAATGAAACTAGGAAACAACACAATCCTTAGTGAAATGAAACTAGGAAACAACACAATCCTTAATGAAATGAAACTAGGATACAACACAATCCTTAATGAAATGAAACTAGGAAACAACACAAACCTTAATGAAAAGAAACTAGGATACAACACAATCCTTAATGAAATGAAACGAAACTAGGAAACAACACAATCCTTAATGAAATGAAACTAGGAAACAACACAAACCTTAATGAAATGAAACTAGGAAACAACACAATCCTTAATGAAATGAAACTAGGATACAACACAATCCTTAATGAAATGAAACTAGGATACAACACAAACCTTAATGAAATGAAACTAGGAAACAACACAAACCTTAATGAAATGAAACAACACAAACCGTAATGAAATGAAACTAGGAAACAACACAATCCTTAATGAAAGGAAACTAGGATACAACACAATCCTTAATGAAATGAAACTAGGATACAACACAATCCTTAATGAAATGAAACTAGGATACAACACAATCCTTAATGAAATGAAACTAGGATACAACACAAACCTTAATGAAATGAAACTAGGATACAACACAAACCTTAATGAAATGAAACTAGGATACAACACAAACCCTAATGAAATGAAACTAGGAAACAACACAATCCTTAATGAAATGAAACTTGGATACAACACAAACCGTAATGAAATGAAACAACACAAACCGTAATGAAATGAAACTAGGAAACAACACAATCCTTAATGAAATGAAACTAGGAAACAACACAAACCTTAATGAAATGAAACTAGGATACAACACAATCCTTAATGAAATGAAACTAGGAAACAACACAAACCTTAATGAAATGAAACTAGGATACAACACAATCCTTAATGAAATGAAACAAGGAAACAACACAATCCTTAGTGAAATTAAACTAGGAAACAACACAATCCTTAATGAAATGAAACTAGGAAACAACACAATCCTTAGTGAAATGAAACTAGGAAACAACACAATCCTTAATGAAATGAAACTAGGATACAACACAATCCTTAATGAAATGAAACTAGGAAACAACACAAACCTTAATGAAATGAAACTAGGATACAACACAATCCTTAATGAAATGAAACGAAACTAGGAAACAACACAATCCTTAATGAAATGAAACTAGGAAACAACACAAACCTTAATGAAATGAAACTAGGAAACAACACAATCCTTAATGAAATGAAACTAGGATACAACACAATCCTTAATGAAATGAAACTAGGATACAACACAAACCTTAATGAAATGAAACTAGGAAACAACACAAACCTTAATGAAATGAAACAACACAAACCGTAATGAAATGAAACTAGGAAACAACACAATCCTTAATGAAAGGAAACTAGGATACAACACAATCCTTAATGAAATGAAACTAGGATACAACACAATCCTTAATGAAATGAAACTAGGATACAACACAATCCTTAATGAAATGAAACTAGGATACAACACAAACCTTAATGAAATGAAACTAGGATACAACACAAACCTTAATGAAATGAAACTAGGATACAACACAAACCCTAATGAAATGAAACTAGGAAACAACACAATCCTTAATGAAATGAAACTTGGATACAACACAAACCGTAATGAAATGAAACAACACAAACCGTAATGAAATGAAACTAGGAAACAACACAAACCTTAATGAAATGAAACTAGGATACAACACAATCCTTAATGAAATGAAACTAGGAAACAACACAATCCTTAGTGAAATGAAACTAGGAAACAACACAATCCTTAATGAAATGAAACTAGGAAACAACACAATCCTTAGTGAAATGAAACTAGGAAACAACACAATCCTTAATGAAATGAAACTAGGATACAACACAATCCTTAATGAAATGAAACTAGGAAACAACACAAACCTTAATGAAATGAAACTAGGATACAACACAATCCTTAATGAAATGAAACGAAACTAGGAAACAACACAATCCTTAATGAAATGAAACTAGGAAACAACACAAACCTTAATGAAATGAAACTAGGAAACAACACAATCCTTAATGAAATGAAACTAGGATACAACACAATCCTTAATGAAATGAAACTAGGATACAACACAAACCTTAATGAAATGAAACTAGGACACAACACAAACCTTAATGAAATGAAACAACACAAACCGTAATGAAATGAAACTAGGAAACAACACAATCCTTAATGAAAGGAAACTAGGATACAACACAATCCTTAATGAAATGAAACTAGGATACAACACAATCCTTAATGAAATGAAACTAGGATACAACACAATCCTTAATGAAATGAAACTAGGATACAACACAAACCTTAATGAAATGAAACTAGGATACAACACAAACCTTAATGAAATGAAACTAGGATACAACACAAACCCTAATGAAATGAAACTAGGAAACAACACAATCCTTAATGAAATGAAACTTGGATACAACACAAACCGTAATGAAATGAAACAACACAAACCGTAATGAAATGAAACTAGGAAACAACACAATCCTTAATGAAATGAAACTAGGAAACAACACAAACCTTAATGAAATGAAACTAGGATACAACACAATCCTTAATGAAATGAAACTAGGAAACAACACAAACCTTAATGAAATGAAACTAGGATACAACACAATCCTTAATGAAATGAAACTAGGAAACAACACAATCCTTAGTGAAATGAAACTAGGAAACAACACAATCCTTAATGAAATGAAACTAGGAAACAACACAATCCTTAGTGAAATGAAACTAGGAAACAACACAATCCTTAATGAAATGAAACTAGGATACAACACAATCCTTAATGAAATGAAACTAGGAAACAACACAAACCTTAATGAAATGAAACTAGGATACAACACAATCCTTAATGAAATGAAACGAAACTAGGAAACAACACAATCCTTAATGAAATGAAACTAGGAAACAACACAAACCTTAATGAAATGAAACTAGGAAACAACACAATCCTTAATGAAATGAAACTAGGATACAACACAATCCTTAATGAAATGAAACTAGGATACAACACAAACCTTAATGAAATGAAACTAGGAAACAACACAAACCTTAATGAAATGAAACAACACAAACCGTAATGAAATGAAACTAGGAAACAACACAATCCTTAATGAAAGGAAACTAGGATACAACACAATCCTTAATGAAATGAAACTAGGATACAACACAATCCTTAATGAAATGAAACTAGGATACAACACAATCCTTAATGAAATGAAACTAGGAAACAACACAAACCTTAATGAAATGAAACTAGGATACAACACAATCCTTAATGAAATGAAACTAGGATACAACACAATCCTTAATGAAATGAAACTAGGAAACAACACAATCCTTAATGAAATGAAACTAGGATACAACACAAACCTTAATGAAATGAAACTAGGATACAACACAAACCTTAATGAAATGAAACTAGGATACAACACAAACCCTAATGAAATGAAACTAGGAAACAACACAATCCTTAATGAAATGAAACTTGGATACAACACAAACCGTAATGAAATGAAACAACACAAACCGTAATGAAATGAAACTAGGAAACAACACAATCCTTAATGAAATGAAACTAGGATACAACACAAACCTTAATGAAATTAAACTAGGATACAACACAATCCTTAATGAAATGAAACTAGGATACAACACAAACCTTAATGAAATTAAACTAGGATACAACACAATCCTTAATGAAATGAAACTAGGATACAACACAAACCTTAATGAAATGAAACTAGGAAACAACACAAACCTTAATGAAATTAACTAGGATACAACGGAAACCTTAATGAAATGAAACTAGGAAACAACACAATCCTTAATGAAATGAAACTAGGAAACAACACAAACCTTAATGAAATGAAACTAGGATACAACACAAACCTTAATGAAATGAAACTAGGAAACAACACAATCCTTAATGAAATTAACTAGTACACAACGGAAACCTTCAACCTTGAACTACAGTTAGGATATTTGTTTTTGAATTTAAACAAATGTAGCTGTATACTTGACAGAGGTATACATGTTTACAATGAACATTTAGGGCTGGTTTGCCGTGCACAGATCAAGCCAAGTACTGGACCAATACAATCCTGCTCAATGGTGAATCTCCATATGTTTTAAGTCCAGCACGACACTCAACCTCAACTGGGAATCTGAACAGAGTATTTCCTCAACCATTCACATTGATTATGAACAAGGAAGGCCTCTTCCTCGGCCCCATTCCACTAAGTAGTCACCATCCAGTTGGTACAGAGGACTGTGGAGAGATAACCCCAACATTATGACTGGAGAGCTCTGTGTAGGCCCCCAGACCCAGCCAGTATAAGGGCCTCAGTCCTGTTCTGCTCTCTCTCTCTCTCTCTCTCTCTCTCTCTCTCTCTCTCTCTGTCTCTCTCTCTCTCTCTCTCTCTCTCTCTCTCTCTCTCTCTCTCTCTCTCTCTCTCTGTGTGTGTCAGAACAGAGTGGACTGTGGAGAGTTCACCCATTAGTAATTAAGTGCTGTTGTCACACTGTGATGTAATGAGTTTACTCTAGCCATCCATCCTGTGACACAGGAACCATGGAACCGCTCAGGAGAGAGATCCCCTCCCACTAAATCACTATACTGACTCACTCACACCAAGCTGCCTGTCATGTGCTGTAATGACCACAAACGAACTAGCAGCTAGTCGGGGCCTTGAACAGACGAACTAACAGCTAGTCAGGGCCTTGAACAGACGAACTAACAGCTAGTCAGGGCCTTGAACAGACAAACTAACAGCTAGTCAGGGCCTTGAAGAGACGAACTAACAGCTAGTCAGGGCCTTGAACAGACGAACTAACAGCTAGTCAGGGCCTTGAACAGACCTCTGTTGGGGCAGGTGCTCAAAGTGAAAAAAGGACCGCCCCCCCAAAAAAAGAACCTACTACCTTTATCCAGTTCATACATGCCTTAATGTTCTACAAAAACAAGTTCACTCATCACACGTTGTAGTCTAAGCCAGCTAGAAATAAGGCTGAGAGGGAGTTAGTTAAGTAGTTTTACTAGATCCTCTACTGGGGTGGGCTGGATCAGCTGAGCATCTCTAATGTAGGCTAGATGAATCAGCTAGTTAGATATATCAGCTGAGCGTCTCTAATGTAGGCTAGATGAATCAGCTAGTTAGATATATCAGCTGAGCATCTCTAATGTAGGCTAGATGAATCAGCTAGTTAGATATATCAGCTGAGCATCTCTAATGTAGGCTAGATGAATCAGCTAGTTAGATATATCAGCTGAGCGTCTCTAATGTAGGCTAGATGAATCAGCTAGTTAGATATATCAGCTGAGCGTCTCTAATGTAGGCTAGATGAATCAGCTAGTTAGATATATCAGCTGAGCATCTCTAATGTAGGCTAGATGAATCAGCTAGTTAGATATATCAGCTGAGCGTCTCTAATGTAGGCTAGATGAATCAGCTAGTTAGATATAGCAGCTGAGCATCTCTAATGTAGGCTAGATGAATCAGCTAGTTAGATATATCAGCTGAGCGTCTCTAATGTAGGCTAGATGAATCAGCTAGTTAGATATATCAGCTGAGCATCTCTAATGTAGGCTAGATGAATCAGCTAGTTAGATATATCAGCTGAGCGTCTCTAATGTAGGCTAGATGAATCAGCTAGTTAGATATATCAGCTGAGCGTCTCTAATGTAGGCTAGATGAATCAGCTAGTTAGATATATCAGCTGAGCGTCTCTAATGTAGGCTAGATGAATCAGCTAGTTAGATATATCAGCTGAGCATCTCTAATGTAGGCTAGATGAATCAGCTAGTTAGATATATCAGCTGAGCATCTCTAATGTAGGCTAGATGAATCAGCTAGTTAGATATATCAGCTGAGCGTCTCTAATGTAGGCTAGATGAATCAGCTAGTTAGATATATCAGCTGAGCATCTCTAATGTAGGCTAGAGTAACGTAAAAAAGTAATTCGAAAAAAACTGCCACCAATCAAAAATGAGGGTGGGTGCTCCAGCACCCTAAGGGCTCTAAAGTCCCAAATACACCAGACTAACTAACGGCTTGGAAAAATCCCAAATACACCAGCCTAACTAACAGCTAGGTAAATCAACAAATACACCAGACTAACTAACAGCTTGGTAAAGTCCTGAATACACCAGACTAACAGCTAGGTAAATCACCAAATACACCAGACTAACTGACAGCTAGGTAAATCACCAAATACACCAGACTAACTGACAGCTTGGTAAATCACCAAATACACCAGACTAACTAACAGCTAGGTAAATCACCAAATACACCAGACTAACTAACAGCTTGGTAAAGTCCCAAATACACCAGACTAACTAACAGCTTGGTAAAGTCCCAAATACACCAGACTAACTAACAGCTAGATAAATCACCAAATACACCAGACTAACTAACAGCTAGGTAAATCAACAAATACACCAGACTAACTGACAGCTAGGTAAATCAACAAATACACCAGACTAACTAACAGCTAGGTAAATTACCAAATACACCAGACTAACTGACAGCTAGGTAAATCACCAAATACACCAGACTAACTGACAGCTTGGTAAATCACCAAATACACCAGACTAACTAACAGCTAGGTAAATCACCAAATACACCAGACTAACTAACAGCTTGGTAAAGTCCCAAATACACCAGACTAACTAACAGCTTGGTAAAGTCCCAAATACACCAGACTAACTAACAGCTAGATAAATCACCAAATACACCAGACTAACTAACAGCTAGGTAAATCAACAAATACACCAGACTAACTAACAGCTTGGTAAAGTCCTGAATACACCAGACTAACAGCTAGGTAAATCAACAAATACACCAGACTAACTAACAGCTTTGTAAAGTCCTGAATACACCAGACTAACTAGCAGCTTGGTAAAGTCCCAAATACACCAGACTAACTAACAGCTAGATAAATCACCAAATACACCAGACTAACAGCTAGGTAAATCACCAAATACACCAGACTAACAGCTAGGTAAATCACCAAATACACCAGACTAACTAACAGCTTGGTAAAGTCCCAAATACACCAGACTAACTAACAGCTTGGTAAAGTCCCAAATACACCAGACTAACAGCTAGATAAATCACCAAATACACCAGACTAACAGCTAGGTAAATCACCAAATACACCAGACTAACTAACAGCTTGGTAAAGTCCCAAATACACCAGACTAACTAACAGCTTGGTAAAGTCCCAAATACACCAGACTAACTAACAGCTAGATAAATCACCAAATACACCAGACTAACAGCTAGGTAAATCACCAAATACACCAGACTAACAGCTAGATAAATCACCAAATACACCAGACTAACAGCTAGGTAAATCACCAAATACACCAGACTAACTAACAGCTAGATAAATCACCAAATACACCAGACTAACAGCTAGGTAAATCACCAAATACACCAGACTAACAGCTAGGTAAATCACCAAATACACCAGACTAACAGCTAGGTAAATCACCAAATACACCAGACTAACAGCTAGGTAAATCACCAAATACACC
>NC_048587.1:7741702-7751702 GCF_013265735.2 Oncorhynchus mykiss | reverse complement strand
TAAAATACTACTTGAGTAAAAGTCTAAAAGTATTTGGTTTTAAATATACTTAAGTATCAAAAGTAAATGTATGAATTATTGCAAATTCCTTATATTTTAAGCAAACAAGACGGCACCATTTTCTAGTTTATTTATTTATGGATAGCCAGGGGCCACGCTCTAACACTCAGACATAATCGACAAACAAAGCATGTGTTTTGCACGACCAGGGATGTTCTCTGTTTAGTGAGTCCTCCAGATAAGAGGCTGTGGGGACGACCAGGTTTGTTCTCTGTTTAGTGAGTCCTTCAGGTCAGAGGCAGTAGGGATGACCAGGGATGTTCTCTGTTTAGTGAGTCCACCAGATAAGAGGCTGTGGGGACGACCAGGTTTGTTCTCTGTTTAGTGAGTCCTTCAGGTCAGAGGCAGTAGGGATGACCAGGGATGTTCTCTGTTTAGTGAGTCCACCAGATCAGAGGCAGTATGGACGACCAGGGATGTTCTCTGTTCAGTGAGTCCTCCAGATCAGAGGCAGTAGGGATGACCAGGGATGTTCTCTGTTTAGTGAGTCCGCCAGATCAGAGGCAGTAGGGACGACCAGGGATGTTCTCAGTTTAGTGAGTCCACCAGATCAGAGGCAGTAGGGATGACCAGGGATGTTGTCTGTTTAGTGAGTCCACCAGATCAGAGGCAGTAGGGATGACCAGGGATGTTCTCTGTTTAGTGAGTCCTCCAGATCAGAGGCAGTAGGGATGAACAGGGATGTTCTCTGTTTAGTGAGTCCTCCAGATCAGAGGCAGTAGGGACGACCAGGGATGTTCTCTGTTTAGTGAGTCCTCCAGATCAGAGGCAGTAGGGACGACCAGGGATGTTCTCTGTTTAGTGAGTCCTCCAGATCAGATGCAGTAGGGATGACCAGAGATGTTCTCTGTTTAGTGAGTCCTCCAGATCAGAGGCAGTAGGGACGACCAGGGATGTTCTCTGTTTAGTGAGTCCTCCAGATCAGATGCAGTAGGGACGACCGGGGATGTTCTCTTGATAAGTGTGTGAATCAGACCACTTTACTGTCCTGCTAAGCATTCAAAATATAACGAGAACTTTTAGGTGTCAGAAGAAATGTAAGGATTAGAAAGTACAATATTTTCTTTAGGAATGTACTGAGGTAAAAGTAAAAGTTATCAAAAATATAACTAGTAGAGTAAAGAACAGATACCCCAAAAAATGACTTAAGTAGTACTTTGAAGTATTTTTAACTAAAGTACTTTACACTACTGCATTCTTTATTTATCTAATTCAAGTTAATCATGACGTTTGTTATGGCCTTGGTCAGAATGGAAACAAAGACTCTAAGAGGAGTTTCGAAAAGTACAGTAGTCTTCCCCAGGACTCTGTCTCTCACTCTATTAGAATAGTACAGTAGACTTCCCCAGGACTCTGTCTCTCACTCTATTAGAATAGTACAGTAGACTTCCCCAGGACTCTGTCTCTCACTCTATTAGAATAGTACAGTAGACTTCCCCAGGACTCTGTCTCTCACTCTATTAGAATAGTACAGTAGACTTCCCCAGGACTCAGTCTCTCACTCTATTAGAATAGTACAGTAGACTTCCCCAGGACTCTGTCTCTCACTCTATTAGAATAGTACAGTAGACTTCCCCAGGACTCTGTCTCTCACTCCATTAGAATAGTACAGTAGACTTCCCCAGGACTCTGTCTCTCACTCCATTAGAATAGTACAGTAGACTTCCCCAGGACTCTGTCTCTCACTCTATTAGAATAGTACAGTAGACTTCCCCAGGACTCTGTCTCTCACTCTATTAGAATAGTACAGTAGACTTCCCCAGGACTCTGTCTCTCACTCCATTATAATAGTACAGTAGACTTCCCCAGGACTCTGTCTCTCACTCCATTAGAATAGTACAGTAGACTTCCCCAGGACTCTGTCTCTCACTCTATTAGAATAGTACAGTAGACTTCCCCAGGACTCTGTCTCTCACTCTATTAGAATAGTACAGTAGACTTCCCCAGGACTCTGTCTCTCACTCTATTAGAATAGTACAGTAGACTTCCCCAGGACTCTGTCTCTCACTCCATTAGAATAGTACAGTAGACTTCCCCAGGACTCTGTCTCTCACTCCATTAGAATAGTACAGTAGACTTCCCCAGGACTCTGTCTCTCACTCCATTAGAATAGTACAGTAGACTTCCCCAGGACTCTGTCTCTCACTCTGTTAGAATAGTACAGTAGACTTCCCCAGGACTCTGTCTCTCACTCCATTAGAATAGTACAGTAGACTTCCCCAGGACTCTGTCTCTCACTCTATTAGAATAGTACAGTAGACTTCCCCAGGACTCTGTCTCTCACTCTATTAGAATAGTACAGTAGACTTCCCCAGGACTCTGTCTCTCACTCCATTAGAATAGTACAGTAGACTTCCCCAGGACTCTCCAACCACAAATACCATGTTATATTTTTAGCTTAGGCAGTGTATTTAAAAAAAAAAGAGTATAAGTGTTTATCCTGTTGACTTTCTGTGGCCACTTTATCAATGTGTCTGTCTACTCAGGAAGGGAGAGGGGCACAGGGCTGCTGCAGTACACACACACACACACACACACACACACACACACACATACACACACACACACACACACACACACACACACACACACACACACACACACACTGAGTCAGTATTACCCTGAGTCTCATGAGGTCTCTCTGGACAGTGATGTATTTAGGCTCCTCCTGAGGTCAGATGGACACTGTCCAGAACATCACCTGCAATCAATAGTGTTGGTAAACCAGCCACAACTGAACTGTCTGTGTTTGTTTGTGTGTGTGTGTGTGTGTGTTTGTGTTGGTAAATCAGGCACAACTGAACAGACATGGAGAGGGCTCTCTCCTAAACACACTCTGAGGGAACTGCATGGGCCATTGCACATCTAGAACTGGGAGAGGGATGGCTTTAGCCACTACTATACTATAACACTGGCCTTGCAATCCCACTGCAAGTAGCAGTGTGTGTGAAAGAGTGAGTACTTCAGTTGGGATCTAGGGATGGACTTTATCTTTTTTGAGCTCACAAATATCATTGCAAGCAGTCCCTAAAGGTTGAGCCTGCATGGAAGAGTAACTACCTCCAACATTACTGCAGAAACACTATACAGTACACTCAATGTACAGTTGAAGTCGGAAGTTTACATGCACCTTAGCCAAATACATTTAAACTCAGTTTTTCTCAAATCCTGACATTTAATCTGAGTAAAAATGCCCTGTCAGTAAGGATCACCACTTTATTTTAAGAATGTGAAATGTCAGAATAATAGTAGAGAGAATGATTTATTTGAGCATTTATTTCTTTCATCAAATTCCCAGTGGGAAAGAAGTTGACATACACTCAATTAGTATTTGGTAGCATTGCCTTTAAATTGTTTAACTTGGGTCAAACGTTTCGGGTAGCCTTCCACAAGCTTCCCACAAAAAGTTGGGTGAGTTTTTGCCAATTTCTCCTGACAGAGCTGGTGTAACTGAGTCAGGTTTGTGGGCCTCCTTGCTCGCACATGCTTTTTCAGTTCTGCCCACACATTTTCTATAGGATTGAGGTCAGGGCTTTGTGATGGCCACTCCAATCCCTTGACTTTGTTGTATTTAAGCCATTTTGCCACAATGTTGGAAGTATGCTTGGGGTCATTGTCCATTTGGAAGACCCATTTGCGAACAAGCTTTAACTTCCTGACAGATATCTTGAGATGTTGCTTCAATATATCCACATAATTTCCCTTTCTCATGATGCCATCTATTTTGTGAAGTGCACCAGTCCCTCCTGCAGCAAAGCACCCCAACAACATGATGCTGCCACCCCTGTGCTTCATTGTTGGGATGGTGTTCTTCAGCTTGCAAGTCTCCCCCTTTTTCCTCCAAACATAACGATGGTCATTATGGCCAAACAGTTCTATTTTTGTTTCATCAGACCAGAGGACATTCCTCCAAAAAGTATGATCTTTGTCCCCATGTGCAGTTGCAAACCGTAGTCTGGCTTTTTTATGGCGGATTTGGAGCAGTGGCTTCTTCCTTGCTGATCGGCCATTCAGGTTATGTCGATATACGACTCGTTTTACTGTGGATATAGATACTTTTGTACCGGTTTCCTCCAGCATCTTCACAAGGTCCTTTGCTGTTGTTCTGGGATTGACTTGCACTTTTCGCACCAAAGTACGTTAATCTCTAGGCGACAGCATGCGTCTCCTTCCTGAGCGGTATGACGGCTGCGTGGTCCCATGGTGTTTATACTTGCGTACTATTGTTTGTACAGATGAATGTGGTACCTTCAGGAGTTTGCACATTACCTCCCAAGGATGAACTAGACTTGTGGAGGTCTATAATTACTTGGCTGATTTCTTTTGATTTTCCCATGAGGTCAAAAAAAGTGGCATTGAGTTTGAAGGTAGACCTTGAAATGCATCCACAGGTACACCTCAATTTTACTCAAATTATGTCAATTAGCCTATCAGAAGCTTCTAAAGCCATGACATAATCTTCTGGAATTTTCCAAGCTGTTTAAAAGCACAGTCAACTTAGTGTATTTAAACTTCTGACCCACTGGAATTGTGATACAGCGAATTATAAGTGAAACAATCTGTCTGTAAACAATTGTTGGAAACATTACTTGTGTCATGCACAAAGTAGATGCCCTAACCGACTTGCCAAAACTATAGTTTGTTAACAAGAAATTTGTGGAGTGGTTGAAAAACAAGTTTTAATGACTCCAACCTAACTGTATCTAAACTTCCGACTTCAACTGTATCTAAATAACTACATTATGTAACCTATAGTAAGACTCTATTTACAGTGCCTTGCGAAAGTATTCAGCCCCCTTGAACTTTGCGACCTTTTGCCACATTTCAGGCTTCAAACATAAAGATATAAAACTGTATTTTTTTGTGAAGAATCAACAACAAGTGGGACACAATCATGAAGTGGAATGACATTTATTGGATATTTCTAACTTTTTTAACAAATCAAAACTGAAAAATTGGGCGTGCTAAATTATTCAGCCCCCTTAAGTTAATACTTTGTAACGCCACCTTTTGCTGCGATTACAGCTGTAAGTCGCTTGGGCTATGTCTCTATCAGTTTTGCACATCGAGAGACTGAATTTTTTTCCCATTCCTCCTTGCAAAACAGCTCGAGCTCAGTGAGGTTGGATGGAGAGCATTTGTGAACAGCAGTTTTCAGTTCTTTCCACAGATTCTCGATTGGATTCATGTCTGGACTTTGACTTGGCCATTCTAACACCTGGATATGTTTATTTTTTAACCATTTCATTGTAGATTTTGCTTTATGTTTTGGATCATTGTCTTGTTGGAAGACAAATCTCCGTCCCAGTCTCAGGTCTTTTGCAGACTCCATCAGGTTTTCTTCCAGAATGGTCCTGTATTTGTCTCCATCCATCTTCCCATCAATTTTAACCATCTTCCCTGTCCCTGCTGAAGAAAAGCAGGCCCAAACCATGATGCTGCCACCACCATGTTTGACAGTGGGGATGGTGTGTTCAGCTGTGTTGCTTTTACGCCAAACATAACGTTTTGCATTGTTGCCAAAAAGTTCAATTTTGGTTTTCATCTGAGCGAACAAAAACCTGCGAACAAAAACGAGCTACATATGGACAGTACCAAAACAAATGATCTAATGATTCTGTTTCTTTGCAGCAAAATCTGCAGATTTTGACTTTTTCCACATTTTGTTACGTTACAGCCTTATTCTAAAATGTATTAAATAAATAAAACATTTTTCATCAATCTACACACAATACTCCACAGTGACAAAGCGAAAATAGGTTTTTAGAAAATGTTGCAAATGTATAAAAATAAAAATATAAAAATTTTAGAATCAGTGTGTCTCAGTTGTCAATTTTTTGGTCCTTAAATGAAACTGGCTATTTTGAAATCACAATTTTCATAAACCAATTTTGGTCTTTAGTGCAGCGCCGACAGACAATTTCCTTACTTTCCCCCCCTTCCAACTTGCCGCTTCCATTTTTGTGGTAATGCTGCAATTAGTTGATTGTAATTCTGGGTAGAGCAGACATTCCCATACATTTGTGTTAGTTGCATGTGTGACATAACTCCCCCAGTCCTATTTATATTATTTATAGAAAAATTAACTCCCCCGGTCCTATTTATATTATTTTTTGAAAAATTAACTCCCCCAGTCCTATTTATCATATAATTTATGAAGATTATATATATTTTTTTATATCCCCAAATATATACATTTTTTTTAAATCAGTTAGTATATTTCAGTTTAGCCATAATATTTGTTGTATTATTAGTTCTGCCTTTTCTGGAGGATTAAACTGTGATTGCAACCAACTTTCGATGGCTTGTTTTAAAAATAGTGATATTTTGGAGATTATTTCATTTTCAAATAGCCAAAAGTGAGAGTTATTTATCTGAATCAAGGGAAAAAGACCATTCTTGAACAAGGGGTGAGACATTCTTACTAATCTGCTAGAGAACTTCAGTTCCTGGTTGCAAACAGGATGCATGCTTTCAAATATTTTTATTCTGTACAGACTCCCTTCTTTTCAGTCTTGTCCATTAGGGTAGTATTGTGGAGTAACTACACTGTTGTTGATCCATCTTCAGTTTTCTCCTACCACAGCCATGATAGGGGCAATTGGGGGCAATTTTACCCTCCAGTTTCTGTGTCCTCAGAGGAAACCTAAACAACACGGTAAAAATTAAAACTAAAAATGTGTCTGTTTATACTACAGATATGGGTTTTTACCTGGGCTGCATTTCCATCCACCTCATCTGCCAGTAGTTCCCTCCCATCTGCATTTCCATCCACCTCATCTGCCAGTAGTTCCCTCCCATCTGCATTTCCATCCACCTCATCTGCCAGTAGTTCCCTCCCATCTGCATTTCCATCCACCTCATCTGCCAGTAGTTCCCTCCCATCTGCATTTCCATCCACCTCATCTGCCAGTAGTTCCCTCCCATCTGCATTTCCATCCACCTCATCTGCCAGTAGTTCCCTCCCATCTGCAGTGAAAGGTGACATAGCTACACTCTAAAATAAAAGGTTCCTGGAGGATTCTTTAGGGCTTCTTCAAATTTAAACTGTGGGGGAACCCCTGTATGTTTTTTCTTCACAGAACCCCTTTTAATGGAAGAACCTTATGGGGTTAATTGTTGAACTACCCCCTTGTTATTATTATTATTAATATAAACAATAATTATGATTCATTTTTATTATTATTATTAATAATACTACACATAACAATAAAACTAATAACACAATATTTTAGTTCTTAGTGTTAATTATGATTTTAGTGGCAAAGCAGAATGAAATAAAATCTGAATATGAGGTAAATTCCCAGCAGAACCCCAAGTCCAATGGGTTTACCCTTGGCATGTGGATGCTAATGTGTTGATGTTCTCTGTATCAATAGCCAGAATGATTTTGTATTGCATGTTGATCAAACAGGTTTCCAGTTATATTCATCAGAGGTGTAGGGAGGGTGAAGTCTGTGAATCCCCCCAAAAATTGTAATTATATAGATGATTAAAAAAACATGCACGTGACAGTATTCATACCTTGTTTTTTTTGTGGTAAATGTGAATGAATAAAAGTGTTTTGATGGTTTTCATACACACAGCTTGTCCACAATGTAGAGGCCTATGGGATATTCAGAGGGAGGGGGGTACATGTGATCTGCATACCATACCAAGACCTATTGACATACCTTTGTGTGCCTCCTCATCTGTATACCTGCAGACACAGACACAAAAGTGAGCTGTTCAGTCATCTGCACCCAAGTCTTCAACATGTTCTTATAGTTTACATATTCTTACCTCTTTGTTGATTGATATCCATTGAATTATGTTCATGTTCTGTTTTAGAAATAATTGCACAAATATGAAAAGCTAGATGGTATCACCATAAAACAATATCAATTTAGAACACACAAGGGACAAACCTGACCTTAAGTTGAGAACTTTGCATTTTGCAGTTTTGAAGGCACTTGCCTGCACCTGCTCTCCTTTCAAATTCAAATCCAAATGTTTCAGTTGGGCAGTTAGGTTCCTGCAAAAAAAAAACACCAACTAAGAAGGGTCCTGCAAGAACCCCCACCAACTAAGAAGGGTCCTGCAAGAACCCCCACCAACTAAGAAGGGTCCTGCAAGAACCCCAACCAACTAAGAAGATTCCTCGATGAACCCCCACCAACTAAGAAGATTCCTCGATGAACCCCCACCAACTAAGAAGGTTCCTCGATGAAACCCCATCAACTAAGAAGGTTCATCGATGAACCCCCACATCCTATGGAATTCTCGGAAGAACCTTTTGGGGGCAAATTTTCAGAACTTTGAGGATCTTAGAATAACTCTTGTTGAACCCCACGTCTTTAGAGTGTAGAGCGGTGTTTGGCCTACGAACTATTATGACCACTCTTAGGGAAAGATGAGACGCTCATAAACACGATGGCGTTCTCCGTTTTGCTAGGACACCCACAAGCCCCACAAGAAGTGTTGGAAGGACCCCAGTACCAGGAAAAAAGAAATATTGCTAAATTATCATTGGTATGACTATCTCAAAACAATTCCACAACAATTCCACACTATCTCAAAACAATCCCCCCCCCACCACCCCCACCCCTGTTAGACAGGGTTTAGAATCTAGAGGGTTGTTTAAATGTTGTAACCATTTTAAATTCCCCTCTGGCCTCATGCATAGCTATGGGAATTAGGGCTGTCGAGGGTTCTGCAACACCCACTGATAAACCAATATACAAATATACAAAAATGAAAACATTTATTGTTAAAAAAACTCCCCTCATCTTCCCGCCGCAATGGCCTTATGGTGAAATCCCTGAGCAGTGTCCTTACTCTCCAGCAAATCAAATCAAATCACATTTTATTGGTCACATACTGTACACGTGATTAGCAGATGTTATTGGTCACATACTGTACACGTGATTAGCAGATGTTATTGGTCACATACTGTACACGTGATTAGCAGATGTTATTGGTCACATACTGTACACGTGATTAGCAGATGTTATTGGTCACATATTGTACACGTGATTAGCAGATGTTATTGGTCACATACTGTACACGTGATTAGCAGATGTTATTGCAGGTGTGGCGGAAAGCTTGTGCAGTGATATCTAACAAGTTACACAACATTTACCCAATGCACACAAATCTATGTAGGAATGATGTTAGACTATATATATATATATATGTCCCCAGTGTCCCCAATCACTACCCTGGGGCATTGGGATATTTTTTAGACCAATAGAAAGAGTGCCTCCTACTGGCCCTCCAACACCACGTCCGGCAGCATCTGGTCTCCCATCCAGGGACTGACCAGGACCAACCCTGCTTAGCTTCAGAAGTGTAAGTTAATAACTTCACCGCTCAAAGGGATATTCAATGTCTGCTTTTTATGAAATGTTTTACCCATCTACCAATAGGAGCCCTTCTTTGCGAGGCAATGGAAAACCTCCCTGGTCTTTGGGGTTGAATCTGTATTTGAAATTCACGGTTCGACTGAGGGACCTTACCGGTAATTGTATGTGTGGATTACAGAGGTTAGGTAGTTATTCAAAAATCATGTTAAACACTATTACTGCAGACAGAGTGAGTCCATGCAACTTATCATGTGTCTTGTTAAGCAACTTTTTACGACTGAAGTGGTTTAGACTTGGCATAACAAAAGGGTTAAATACTTATTGACTCAAGATATTTCCATTTTTTTTATATTTCATCAAAATGAATAATTCCACTTTGACGTGATGGGGTATTTTGTGTAGGCCAGTGACCATCTAAATTCAATCCATTTTAAATTCAGGCTGTAACAACAAAATGTGGGAAAGTCAAGGGGTGTGAATACCTTCTCAAGGTGCTGTAGATAGCAAAAAAAAAATTCTAAGAGTGCAGTAAAAATATTTATCTCAAGAATATGCATAGGAAATGCAAAAAAAATGTTTTTCTATAGTTCAGCTGA
>NC_048587.1:7719202-7739202 GCF_013265735.2 Oncorhynchus mykiss | reverse complement strand
ACATTGTACACGTGATCATGCAAGTGAAAACATTGTTCACAGACCAGGAATTACATCAAGAATGACTTAAAACATTGTTCACAGACCAGGAATTACATCAAGAATGACTTAATAAATAGGCATATACTGTAAGTGCTATTTAAATATTATAATTATTGGTATTATTTTTAGCCAGAGTCTATCTGATAGGAAAGAGAAGGAACCTTAAGACTGTAACAAGTAGGAATGTTAGGTAGTGTGTTTACAATCTGGCTATTTGTCGAACACACACACACACACACACACACGCACGCACGCACGCACGAGCGCACACACACACACACACACACATATATATGATAGATTTTTTGATAGCTATGTATGATGTGTTATGAATGGTATTTTTCAACACATAAAGAGGAATTAAAGCACTAGATAAAGTTTTATCTAAAACTGATAAAACTTGGTATCATTTTGGGGCAAAAAAAAGATTTGTGTTAAGCTGAAGCTGAAGCTGAAGAAAAGAGTGGCCATGGCATTCCATAGCATAACATTTAGAAAACCTAAGTGGCCGTAAAGTGGAAGATAATGGGATACTTGATGTTACCACTTTAGGTCCTTTATTTCCTGCTGTGTGATGAGCTAAACAGCCAGCTGTAATGCCTGAACCTGAACCTAACCCCTGAACCTAACCCCTGAACCTAACCAATGAACCTAACCCCTGAACCTAACCCCTGAACCTAACCCTGAACCTAACCCCTGAACCTAACCCTGAACCTAACCCCTGAACCTAACCCCTGAACCTAACCCCTGAACCTAACCCTAACCCTGCTGTGTGATGAGCTAAACAGCCAGCTGTAATGTCTGAACCTGAACCTAAGCCCTGAACCTAACCCCTGAACCTAACCCCTGAACCTAACCCTGAACCTAACCCCTTGAACCTAACCCTAACCCTGCTGTGTGATGAGCTAAACAGCCAGCTGTAATGCCTGAACCTGAACCTAACCCTGACCCTGAACCTAACCCCTGAACCTAACCCCTGAACCTAACCCCTGAACCTAACCCCTGAACCTAACCCCTGAACTTAACCCTTGAACCTAACCCTAACCCTGCTGTGTGATGAGCTAAACAGCCAGCCATCAGGTCCATGTACCCTAACTCTAACCCTGAACCCAACCCTAACCCTGCTGTGTGATGAGCTAAACAGCCAGCCATCACGTCCATAGACCCTAACTCTAACCCTGAACCCAACCCTAACCCTGCTGTGTGATGAGCTAAACAGCCAGCCATCACGTCCATAGTCCCTAACTCTAACCCTGAACCCAACCCTAACCCTGCTGTGTGATGAGCTAAACAGCCAGCCATCACATCCATAGTCCCTAACTCTAACCCTGAACCTGTGTAATGAGCTAAACAGCCAGCCATCACATCCATAGTCCCTAACTCTAACCCTGAACCTGTGTAATGAGCTAAACAGCCAGCCATCACGTCCATAGTCCCTAACCCTAACCCTGAACCTGTGTAATGAGCTAAACAACCAGCCATCACATCCATAGTCCCTAACCCTAACCCTGAACCTGTGTAATGAGCTAAACAGCCAGCCATCACATCCATAGTCCCTAACTCTAACCCTGAACCTGTGTAATGAGCTAAACAGCCAGCCATCACATCCATAGTCCCTAACTCTAACCCTGAACCTGTGTAATGAGCTAAACAGCCAGCCATCACATCCATAGTCCCTAACTCTAACCCTGAACCTGTGTAATGAGCTAAACAGCCAGCCATCACGTCCATAGTCCCTAACTCTAACCCTGAACCTGTGTAATGAGCTAAACAGCCAGCCATCACGTCCATAGTCCCTAACTCTAACCCTGAACCTGTGTAATGAGCTAAACAACCAGCCATCACATCCATAGTCCCTAACTCTAACCCTGAACCTGTGTAATGAGCTAAACAGCCAGCCATCACGTCCATAGTCCCTAACCCTAACCCTGAACCTGTGTAATGAGCTAAACAGCCAGCCATCACATCCATAGTCCCTAACTCTAACCCTGAACCTGTGTAATGAGCTAAACAGCCAGCCATCACATCCATAGTCCCTAACTCTAACCCTGAACCTGTGTAATGAGCTAAACAGCCAGCCATCACATCCATAGTCCCTAACTCTAACCCTGAACCTGTGTAATGAGCTAAACAGCCAGCCATCACATCCATAGTCCCTAACTCTAACCCTGAACCTGTGTAATGAGCTAAACAGCCAGCCATCACATCCATAGTCCCTAACTCTAACCCTGAACCTGTGTAATGAGCTAAACAGCCAGCCATCACGTCCATAGTCCCTAACTCTAACCCTGAACCTGTGTAATGAGCTAAACAACCAGCCATCACATCCATAGTCCCTAACTCTAACCCTGAACCTGTGTAATGAGCTAAACAGCCAGCCATCACATCCATAGTCCCTAACTCTAACCCTGAACCTGTGTAATGAGCTAAACAGCCAGCCATCACGTCCATAGTCCCTAACTCTAACCCTGAACCTGTGTAATGAGCTAAACAACCAGCCATCACATCCATAGTCCCTAACCCTAACCCTGAACCTGTGTAATGAGCTAAACAGCCAGCCATCACATCCATAGTCCCTAACTCTAACCCTGAACCTGTGTAATGAGCTAAACAGCCAGCCATCACATCCATAGTCCCTAACTCTAACCCTGAACCTGTGTAATGAGCTAAACAGCCAGCCATCACGTCCATAGTCCCTAACTCTAACCCTGAACCTGTGTAATGAGCTAAACAGCCAGCCATCACATCCATAGTCCCTAACTCTAACCCTGAACCTGTGTAATGAGCTAAACAGCCAGCCATCACATCCATAGTCCCTAACTCTAACCCTGAACCTGTGTAATGAGCTAAACAGCCAGCCATCACATCCATAGTCCCTAACTCTAACCCTGAACCTGTGTAATGAGCTAAACAGCCAGCCATCACGTCCATAGTCCCTAACTCTAACCCTGAACCTGTGTAATGAGCTAAACAGCCAGCCATCACATCCATAGTCCCTAACTCTAACCCTGAACCTGTGTAATGAGCTAAACAGCCAGCCATCACATCCATAGTCCCTAACTCTAACCCTGAACCTGTGTAATGAGCTAAACAGCCAGCCATCACATCCATAGACAAATAGCTCCTTCAAATCCAGATTAAACGTTATTTTAATCACCCGGCCTGAAGTGTGAATTAATTAGGAAACAGTTACAAAAAGGGGGCATTTTGTCATCAAAATGTTAATTAGCAGGGGGTCCTGACCCTCTCTGTGGGCTTTGTGTATCCCCAGCTGAGGCTGAGGGGGCTTGTCCACTGTTCACACTTAATGACGCTAATATTAAACACTCACTGAATGTTGTCGCACTTTTGTCCTCATTCATATCAGAATGAAGTTCTTGGGGGCGCCGGCCGGGCCCCTGCGTTCGTTCGTTTATCAATCACCGTAGGGCTCCAGCTGTTCCACAAGGCTTTGGCAAGGCTTCAACAGCCGGCCTTACAAATTGTCTGTGAATAGAATTGAGCAAGGCCCCCTCAACCCCCTTTTGTCACCGTCTCCTGACAAACGTCCCATCCACACAGGCAACACACACAGCCTCCTCTCCCCCAGCACCAGACACACAGGCCTTACCTTCTGTTCTCTATCCTCTCTGCTCTGTTATGCTATCATATGGCCTTGCTTTGCATTCTCACATGTAAGCACTTTGAAATGAATCCTCTGTAAAAACAACAACAACTATATAAATAAGGTAGGATTTGATATTAGCAATGACGAGGATGGGCATGGAGATGGTAAAGGAGTTTGGACTGGTCTGTCTCGACAATCCTGCCCTCAGTTTGTACTGAGCCCAGCCATCAAGTTGTTAGGTAGATTATGATGCTTTTACAACCAGTCTCTCAAACAAAACCAAAATATTGCAGTTCATTAGGAATCATTTTCCAGTGCCTTGTGAAATTCATAAAACATTTGATTTGAAAGTGTGCTCTCTCTGAACGCGTTTATAACTACATTTGTACACAGACGGGGAAGAAAACATTGCCTTTTTATAGTAATAATAATAATAATTATGTATTGTCTAAATTAGTTGATAATATCAACTAAACCATCTTAGATCTCAGAACTCATACCTCCTGCTCTAGAACTCCCACAGACAGTTCCACTGTTGTCAGAACTCTAGAACTCACACAGGCAGTTCCAATGTTGTCAGAACTCTAGAACTCCCACAGACAGTTCCACTGTTGTCAGAACTCATACCTCCTGCTCTAGAACTCCCACAGACAGTTCCACTGTTGTCAGAACTCTAGAACTCACACAGGCAGTTCCACTGTTGTCAGAACTCTAGAACTCCCACAGACAGTTCCACTGTTGTCAGAACTCTAGAACTCCCACAGACAATTCCACTGTTGTCAGCATGCTAGAACTCCCACAGACAGTTCCACTGTTGTCAGCATGCTAGAACTCCCACAGACAGTTCCACTGTTGTCAGAACTCTAGAACTCCCAAAGACAGTTCCACTGTTGTCAGAACTCTAGAACTCCAAAAGACAGTTCCACTGTTGTCAGAACTCTAGAACTCTCACAGACAGTTCCACTGTTGTCAGAACTCTAGAACTCACACAGACAGTTCCACTGTTGTCAGAACTCTAGAACTCCAAAAGACAGTTCCACTGTTGTCAGAACTCTAGAACTCTCACAGACAGTTCCACTGTTGTCAGAACTCTAGAACGCACACAGACAGTTCCACTGTTGTCAGAACTCTAGAACTCCCACAGACAGTTCCACTGTTGTCAGAACTCATACCTCCTGCTCTAGAACTCCCACAGACAGTTCCACTGTTGTCAGAACTCTAGAACTCACACAGACAGTTCCACTGTTGTCAGAACTCTAGAACTCCCACAGACAGTTCCACTGTTGTCAGCATGCTAGAACTCCCACAGACAGTTCCACTGTTGTCAGCATGCTAGAACTCCCACAGACAGTTCCACTGTTGTCAGCATGCTAGAACTCCCACAGACAGTTCCACTGTTGTCAGAACTCCAGAACTCCCAAAGACAGTTCCACTGTTGTCAGAACTCTAGAACTCCCAAAGACAGTTCCACTGTTGTCAGAACTCTAGAACTCCCAAAGACAGTTCCACTGTTGTCAGAACTCTAGAACTCTCACAGACAGTTCCACTGTTGTCAGAACTCTAGAACTCACACAGACAGTTCCACTGTTGTCAGAACGCTAGAACTCCCACAGGCAGTTCTACTGTTGTCAGAACTCTAGAACTCCCTCAGACAGTTCCACTGTTGTCAGAACTCTAGAACTCCCAAAGACAGTTCCACTGTTGTCAGAACGCTAGAATTCCCACAGACAGTTCCACTGTTGTCAGAACTCTAGAACTCCCACAGACAGTTCCACTGTTGTCAGAACTCTAGAACTCCCACAGACAGTTCCACTGTTGTCAGAACTTTAGAACTCCCACAGACAGTTCCACTGTTGTCAGAACTCTAGAATTCCCACCAACAGTTCCACTGTTGTCAGAACTCTATAAGTCCCACAGACAGTTCCACTGTTGTCAGAACTCTAGAACTCCCACAGACAGTTCCACTGTTGTCAGAACTCTAGAACTCCCACAGACAGTTACACTGTTGTCAGAACTCTAGAATTCCCACAGACAGTTCCACTGTTGTCAGAACTCTAGAACTCCCACAGACAGTTCCACTGTTGTCAGAACTCTAGAACTCCCACAGACAGTTCCACTTTTGTCAGAACTCTAGAACTCCCACAGACAGTTACACTGTTGTCAGAACTCTAGAACTCCCACAGACAGTTACACTGTTGTCAGAACTCTAGAATTCCCACAGACAGTTCCACTGTTGTCAGAACTCTAGAACTCCCACAGACAGTTCCACTGTTGTCAGAACTCTAGAACTCACACAGACAGTTCCACTGTTGTCAGAACTCTAGAACTCCCACAGACAGTTCCACTTTTGTCAGCATGCTAGAACTCCCACAGACAGTTCCACTGTTGTCAGCATGCTAGAACTCCCACAGACAGTTCCACTGTTGTCAGCATGCTAGAACTCCCACAGACAGTTCCACTGTTGTCAGAACTCCAGAACTCCCAAAGACAGTTCCACTGTTGTCAGAACTCTAGAACTCCGAAAGACAGTTCCACTGTTGTCAGAACTCTAGAACTCTCACAGACAGTTCCACTGTTGTCAGAACTCTAGAACTCACACAGACAGTTCCACTGTTGTCAGAACGCTAGAACTCCCACAGGCAGTTCTACTGTTGTCAGAACTCTAGAACTCCCTCAGACAGTTCCACTGTTGTCAGAACTCTAGAACTCCCAAAGACAGTTCCACTGTTGTCAGAACGCTAGAATTCCCACAGACAGTTCCACTGTTGTCAGAACTCTAGAACTCCCACAGACAGTTCCACTGTTGTCAGAACTTTAGAACTCCCACAGACAGTTCCACTGTTGTCAGAAATCTAGAATTACCACCAACAGTTCCACTGTTGTCAGAACTCTATAAGTCCCACAGACAGTTCCACTGTTGTCAGAACTCTAGAACTCCCACAGACAGTTCCACTGTTGTCAGAACTCTAGAACTCCCACAGACAGTTACACTGTTGTCAGAACTCTAGAATTCCCACAGACAGTTCCACTGTTGTCAGAACTCTAGAACTCCCACAGACAGTTCCACTGTTGTCAGAACTCTAGAACTCCCACAGACAGTTCCACTTTTGTCAGAACTCTAGAACTCCCACAGACAGTTACACTGTTGTCAGAACTCTAGAATTCCCACAGACAGTTCCACTGTTGTCAGAACTCTAGAACTCCCACAGACAGTTCCACTGTTGTCAGAACTCTAGAACTCCCACAGACAGTTCCACTTTTGTCAGAACTCTAGAACTCCCACAGACAGTTCCACTGTTGTCAGAACTCTAAAGTCCAAGACACAGAAACTGCTGCATCAGGTTAAAAAAAAAACACAAGCCATGCCGTTACTATGGGGATAAAAAATGCAATTGTCATAGCAGCAGAATGAATGAATTGTTCAGGTTTTCTTTTGTACTCATTTCAGAGGAAATAATGAAGATAGATGGGCAGATGAATTAGCTGTCCTCCAAGGTCAAACGCTGATTGCCTTATCACTCTATTATTGAACTCTGTGGAACTATTACCACTGACACTTTGTCATGATATTTTGTACATCCGGAAAAGGAAGGGGGGGAGAAAGAGAGTGAAAGAGATACCAATTGATTGTTTGGCTGTGGAATCAGTCATAGTCATCTTCGGTGGATGGAGTAATAGGGTTGATATGTCGCAGGTTGAAGCAGAGAGAATGGCTGAAAACAACAGAGATTGGTTTGAGCCCCTGGGAACTGAATCGATGTGAGTTGCATGTAAGCTGTTTGGTGTTGTTTAGAGGCAGACAGGGAGGAGGAGGGCTGTTTGGTGTTGTTTAGAGGCAGACAGGGAGGAGGAGGGCTGTTTGGTGTTGTTTAGAGTCAGACAGGGAGGAGGAGGGCTGTTTGGTGTTGTTTAGAGGCAGACAGGGAGGAGGTGGGCTGTGTGGTGTTGTTTAGAGGCAGACAGGGAGGAGGAGGGCTGTTTGGTGTTGTTTAGAGGCAGACAGGGAGGAGGAGGGCTGTTTGGTGTTGTTTAGAGTCAGACAGGGAGGAGGAGGGCTGTTTGGTGTTGTTTAGAGGCAGACAGGGAGGAGGAGGGCTGTTTGGTGTTGTTTAGAGTCAGGGAGAGAGGAGGTGGGCTGTTTGTTGTTGATTAGAGGCAGACAGGGAGGAGGTGGGCTGTTTGGTGTGGTTTAGAGGCAGACAGGGAGGAGGTGGGCTGTTTGGTGTGGTTTAGAGGCAGACAGGGAGGAGGTGGGCTGTTTGGTGTGGTTTAGAGGCAGACAGGGAGGAGGTGGGCTGTTTGGTGTGGTTTAGAGGCAGACATGGAGGAGGTGGGCTGTTTGGTGTGGTTTAGAGGCAGACAGGGAGGAGGTGGGCTGTTTGGTGTGGTTTAGAGGCAGACAGGGAGGAGGTGGGCTGTTTGGTGTGGTTTAGAGGCAGACAGGGAGGAGGTGGGCTGTTTGGTGTGGTTTAGAGTCAGGGAGAGAGGAGGTGGGCTGTTTGGTGTTGTTTAGAGTCAGGGAGAGAGGAGGTGGGCTGTTTGGTGTTGTTTAGAGTCAGACAGGGAGGAGGTGGGCTGTTTGTTGTTGATTAGAGTCAGGGAGAGAGGAGGTAGGCTGTTTGGTGTTGTTTAGAGGCAGACAGGGCGGAGGTGGGCTGTTTGGTGTTGTTTAGAGGCAGACAGGGAGGAGGTGGGCTGTTTGGTGTGGTTTAGAGGCAGACAGGGAGGAGGTGGGCTGTTTGGTGTTGTTTAGAGGCAGACAGGGAGGAGGTGGGCTGTTTGGTGTGGTTTAGAGTCAGGGAGAGAGGAGGTGGGCTGTTTGGTGTTGTTTAGAGTCAGGGAGAGAGGAGGTGGGCTGTTTGGTGTTGTTTAGAGTCAGACAGGGAGGAGGTGGGCTGTTTGTTGTTGATTAGAGTCAGGGAGAGAGGAGGTAGGCTGTTTGGTGTTGTTTAGAGTCAGGGAGAGAGGAGGTGGGCTGTTTGGTGTTGTTTAGAGTCAGACAGGGAGGAGGTGGGCTGTTTGGTGTTGTTTAGAGTCAGGGAGAGAGGAAGTGGGCTGTTTGTTGTTGATTAGAGTCAGGGAGAGAGGAGGTAGGCTGTTTGGTGTTGTTTAGAGTCAGACAGGGAGGAGGTGGGCTGTTTGGTGTTGTTTAGAGTCAGACAGGGAGGAGGAGGGCTGTTTGGTGTTGTTTAGAGGCAGACAGGGAGGAGGTGGGCTGTGTGGTGTTGTTTAGAGGCAGACAGGGAGGAGGAGGGCTGTTTGGTGTTGTTTAGAGGCAGACAGGGAGGAGGAGGGCTGTTTGGTGTGGTTTAGAGGCAGACAGGGAGGAGGTGGGCTGTTTGGTGTGGTTTAGAGGCAGACAGGGAGGAGGTGGGCTGTTTGGTGTGGTTTAGAGGCAGACAGGGAGGAGGTGGGCTGTTTGGTGTGGTTTAGAGGCAGACATGGAGGAGGTGGGCTGTTTGGTGTGGTTTAGAGGCAGACAGGGAGGAGGTGGGCTGTTTGGTGTGGTTTAGAGGCAGACAGGGAGGAGGTGGGCTGTTTGGTGTGGTTTAGAGGCAGACAGGGAGGAGGTGGGCTGTTTGGTGTGGTTTAGAGTCAGGGAGAGAGGAGGTGGGCTGTTTGGTGTTGTTTAGAGTCAGGGAGAGAGGAGGTGGGCTGTTTGGTGTTGTTTAGAGTCAGACAGGGAGGAGGTGGGCTGTTTGTTGTTGATTAGAGTCAGGGAGAGAGGAGGTAGGCTGTTTGGTGTTGTTTAGAGGCAGACAGGGCGGAGGTGGGCTGTTTGGTGTTGTTTAGAGGCAGACAGGGAGGAGGTGGGCTGTTTGGTGTGGTTTAGAGGCAGACAGGGAGGAGGTGGGCTGTTTGGTGTTGTTTAGAGGCAGACAGGGAGGAGGTGGGCTGTTTGGTGTGGTTTAGAGTCAGGGAGAGAGGAGGTGGGCTGTTTGGTGTTGTTTAGAGTCAGGGAGAGAGGAGGTGGGCTGTTTGGTGTTGTTTAGAGTCAGACAGGGAGGAGGTGGGCTGTTTGTTGTTGATTAGAGTCAGGGAGAGAGGAGGTAGGCTGTTTGGTGTTGTTTAGAGTCAGGGAGAGAGGAGGTGGGCTGTTTGGTGTTGTTTAGAGTCAGACAGGGAGGAGGTGGGCTGTTTGGTGTTGTTTAGAGTCAGGGAGAGAGGAAGTGGGCTGTTTGTTGTTGATTAGAGTCAGGGAGAGAGGAGGTAGGCTGTTTGGTGTTGTTTAGAGTCAGACAGGGAGGAGGTGGGCTGTTTGGTGTTGTTTAGAGTCAGACAGGGAGGAGGTGGGCTGTTTGGTGTTGTTTAGAGGCAGACAGGGAGGAGGTGGGCTGTGTGGTGTTGTTTAGAGTCAGACAGGGAGGAGGTGGGCTGTTTGGTGTTGTTTAGAGTCAGACAGGGAGGAGGAGGGCTGTTTGGTGTTGTTTAGAGTCAGACAGGGAGGAGGAGGGCTGTTTGGTGTTGTTTAGAGTCAGACAGGGAGGAGGTGGGCTGTTTGGTGTTGTTTAGAGTCAGACAGGGAGGAGGTGGGCTGTTTGGTGTTGTTTAGAGTCAGGGAGAGAGGAGGTGGGCTGTTTGGTGTTGTTTAGAGTCAGGGAGAGAGGAGGTGGGCTGTTTGGTGTTGTTTAGAGTCAGGGAGAGAGGAGGTGGGCTGTTAGGTGTTGTTTAGAGGCAGACAGGGAGGAGGTGGGCTGTTTGGTGTTGTTTAGAGTCAGGGAGAGAGGAGGTGGGCTGTTTGGTGTTGTTTAGAGTCAGGGAGAGAGGAGGTGGGCTGTTTGGTGTTGTTTAGAGTCAGGGAGAGAGGAGGTGGGCTGTTTGGTGTTGATTAGAGTCAGGGAGAGAGGAGGTAGGCTGTTTGGTGTTGTTTAGAGTCAGACAGGGAGGAGGTGGGCTGTTTGGTGTTGTTTAGAGTCAGGGAGAGAGGAGGTGGGCTGTTAGGTGTTGATTAGAGTCAGGGAGAGAGGAGGTGGGCTGTTAGGTGTTGATTAGAGTCAGGGAGAGAGGAGGTGGGCTGTTAGGTGTTGTTTAGAGGCAGACAGGGAGGAGGTGGGCTGTTTGGTGTTGTTTAGAGTCAGGGAGAGAGGAGGTGGGCTGTTTGGTGTTGTTTAGAGTCAGACAGGGAGGAGGTGGGCTGTTTGGTGTTGTTTAGAGTCAGGGAGAGAGGAGGTGGGAGGTGAAAAATGTTTGTGATATCGTTTGTTGCGTTTTTCTTTGAGGATGCACTTTGGTGCCTTTCTTTTGGTATTATAAGTGATTGAAAACCAAGTTGACGATTTTATCTCTAAAGGTATTCGCTATGAATACATGTCAGTCACTCCCTTTCTTTCTGCTCCCATATTTAAATGTCAACCTCAATACCCTGCGTTTTCAGAAGATACCAGGAGCTCTCTGCTGTTTATTTCCATTCCTACCACTGCAACACAACTGTGCCAAACTAAAAGATGTATTGTACGGTAAGGTTTAAAGGTTGAATCAAGAACACAATCTGTTGGGTTTCGGATCACGGTTAAATCTTCATGAACCTAGAAAATATCCCGTAGAAATGTCTGGCGTGCGTTTCTGTCGTACACACTGTAATCCCGTTTTGTATTGCCATTTTCCTGCTTTTTAACCCACTTTCTCGACCTGCAGAGGCACGTCAATCAATCAGTCAAATGTGTTTATAAAGCCCTTTAAATGTTTGTATTTATTTACAAGTTCCCTTTACATCAGCCGTTGTCACAAAGTGCTTTTTACAGTGACCCGCCCCCTAGATCACATTGGCCAGGAGAAACTCACTACAATAGGAAGAAACCTAGAGAGGAACCCGCCCCCTAGATCACATTGGCCAGGAGAAACTCACTACAGTAGGAAGAAACATAGAGAGGAACCCGCCCCCTAGATCACATTGGCCAGGAGAAACTCACTAAAGTAGGAAGAAACCTAGAGAGGAACCCGCCCCCTAGATCACATTGGCCAGGAGAAACTCACTACAGTAGGAAGAAACCTAGAGAGGAACCCGCCCCCTAGATCACATTGGCCAGGAGAAACTCACTAAAGTAGGAAGAAACCTAGAGAGGAACCCGCCCCCTAGATCACATTGGCCAGGAGAAACTCACTACAGTAGGAAGAAACCTAGAGAGGAACCCGCCCCCTAGATCACATTGGCCAGGAGAAACTCACTACAGTAGGAAGAAACCTAGAGAGGAACCCGCCCCCTAGATCACATTGGCCAGGAGAAACTCACTACAGTAGGAAGAAACCTAGAGAGGAACCCGCCCCCTAGATCACATTGGCCAGGAGAAACTCACTACAGTAGGAAGAAACCTAGAGAGGAACCCGCCCCCTAGATCACATTGGCCAGGAGAAACTCACTACAGTAGGAAGAAACCTAGAGAGGAACCCGGCACTGTATGAACGCATCATCATCTCACTCAGAGAATCTATAGGCTTTTGGTTAAATTAATCAACTCCCCACCGTAATTCCAAATATTTGTCACACATGCTGATTGGGGTCAGTGCCTCAATACTATATCAAGGGAACAAGAAGTCCCTTAATGATTTATTACCAGCCCAGCCGCACATATTATTATGAAATGAGTTTATTAGCTTTAAATCTACCAGTAATGTGCTTTTGGGGAGCAGGCATGGGTGACGAGCCTAGCCAGCGCCTGCATTAACCACTTGATTTGAATGAAGGCTCTATTGTACTACAAGGATGCCCAATTTGGCCGTATTATCACCACATCCACCACACAATGCAGAAACAACGGGATCGTTCTCCATATTAGACATGGACTTTGCATCGTTGAATTTCTTATGGCGATTCAGTGTGATCCTGTTGAAAAAAACTGAACCATATTATCTTAATTTACTATCTTTGTTGTTGTTGTTGTTGTTGTTGTTGTTGTTGTTGTTGTTGTACGAAATCCTTCTGTTTTGCGTTGAGTTTACTTTCACAATATCGTCTTCCTTCTCTAGGCACAACTGTTTGTAGGTTTTGAAATGGTTAAGCATTCAACCGTTGTTTCTGTGGTAATCATACAGTACACACATGGAAGATGTAGACTAAACTAGAAAAGTTCCACCGTTGTGTCTGTGGTAATCATACAGTACACACATGGAAGATGTAGACTAAACTAGAAAAGTTCAACCGTTGTGTCTGTGGTAATCATACAGTACACACATGGAAGATGTAGACTAAACTAGAAAAGTTCAACCGTTGTGTCTGTGGTAATCATACAGTACACACATGGAAGATGTAGACTAAACTAGAAAAGTTCCACCGTTGTTTCTGTGGTAATCATACAGTACACACATGGAAGATGTAGACTAAACTAGAAAAGTTCAACCGTTGTGTCTGTGGTAATCATACAGTACACACATGGAAGATGTAGACTAAACTAGAAAAGTTCCACCGTTGTGTCTGTGGTAATCATACAGTACACACATGGAAGATGTAGACTAAACTAGAAAAGTTCAACCGTTGTTTCTGTGCTAATCATACAGTACACACATGGAAGATGTAGACTAAACTAGAAAAGTTCAACCGTTGTGTCTGTGGTAATCATACAGTACACACATGGAAGATGTAGTCTAAACTAGAAAAGTTCAACCGTTGTTTCTGTGGTAATCATACAGTACACACATGGAAGATGTAGACTAAACTAGAAAAGTTCAACCGTTGTTTCTGTGGTAATCATACAGTACACACATGGAAGATGTAGACTAAACTAGAAAAGTTCAACCGTTGTTTCTGTGGTAATCATACAGTACACACATGGAAGATGTAGACTAAACTAGAAAAGTATGATGTTTGTATTTTTTCTTTTGCACAGTACCACAATACCACTCGTAGACACCCCCAAAAGGCCTAAATAACTAGATAGTGCATGTGGTAAGACCTTCAATGTCTTTAGTGCTCCTACAGTAGTGGGACACAGTTGGAAGATGCGGACAGACTTGACGACGTTGTAAAAATACAGCATGTGACCATGAACCTCCCGTTCTCTTAGTCACAGGGAGAGTAATAACTAAACAAGAATGTTGTTACACAGTAATGGGACTTGTACAAAATGGCTTCTCTCCTTCCTCGTCATTATCAAGTCCATTTCTTTTCTCCCATTCCTTCTGATGATCAATTAAGTGTTAATGGAGAGCCTGCTGTGTGCCGCGCGTGTGGGCTCTCAGATGATGACCGTCCATAGTCCACATTTTAGTTGTGTGGTAAAACTGCCAAATGACAGAACACACACAGCAGCAGGAACAGCAGCACCACAGAACTGTCTGTCCCCAATACACATATTTTCTAAATGACTAGAAACTATTATTTCAATAAATGATTCATATTTCTTCCTCCGTGAAATATGTGTTTTTATTGGTGGTTGTGTTATTGTTATTTGAATAAACGGTATCTTGTGCTTTGTTTACAGTTACGGTAATATTACACATATTGTATTAAGCGTAGGCTAGACAAAATATTTTGTGGAACAACTTGGCTTTGCAGACCCACCGTTATCAGGGAGCAGAAAATACTGTAGACTAAGTCAGATATGAGATGACGAACATTTAAACGTTTACATGAAACTCAGTGAATGTTGTAACTCTTACGTCAGCAGTCACCGATGAATGAGGTGAACTAAATTAGCTTACGTGCTGTTACAATTCTCAGTTCAACACAACTGTCAAGCCTCTCTTTCATATGACTGTACCATTAGTAGGACACTATTCTGAAAGAAACCCTAAATCACTGTATTGTCACCTGGTAACACGGCCTCGTGTTAAGACTCCTTCTCCTTGTAGATTACTGCTCATTCCTTCCTTACACACAGCACACAGCACACAGCACACAGCTCACAGCACACAAGCTTTGACACACAAAGACTGATCAACATCCAAGGCTGCCGCTTGTCAGCAAGGGAATATATAAAGATAAATGATATTATGTTAAATTCCACTTAATGACAAATTTGTAATTTTCTGAACATGGTCATTTTCTGGCTAGTGAATCAACTGTAAGGAGCTAATTACGAAAGGATCTGAGCAAAAATAACTCCTCATTTTCAAGGATAATGGAAGAGAAATGTTGTAGATTAATGGCGCTATTTATCTTTTTTAAATTTCTATCTTTCTCTGGTGATGGCTGGTGCTCCCCAAGGAAAATATTCATAAAATGAAATTGAAGTCGTAACTTAATAGGTTATTAAAATTTTTGAGTGCATATCACTTCTCCTTTCGCGGCGCTGTAAATTTAAATTGAAGTTTGCTGCGGCGTCCGGGTTAGTCACCAGTGGAGGTTTTTATGATGACACAATGGAGGAGGAACATGCATCTTTGTCAGGAGGTATTTGCTATTCTAATTTTATGGCAGGCCAGATTATCAAAAAAGGAGAGTCGCGCCAGCGGCTCGCTGACAACACCTCAGCCTTCAGCCATGTGTTTCCATTAGAGGCCTCTACCATCCAGGGGTTTGTTCCAGATATTATTTTCCATTTCACTCTTTTATCCTGATTTAAAGTGAGGGAGCTCGGGCTTGCTGAATATTCTCTCCTGCCGTTTTTATCCCCCCTTTTATAGAGACTGGGGAGTCAGGAGAGAGGAGGACATTCTGCACTGTATGAGGTTTTACTAGTGGGACCCGGGCTCTCCTGGGGAGAGCTGCAGATCGGGTCAAAGTGGAATAACTATCTTTAGCCCTGGCTACTGTGTTGTGTTGGAAATGCAGAGATAGAGAGAGAAGGGGGGAAGTGCGAGGGAGTAAAATGAACAGAAGAAGGGAAAGGTGGCAGTGTAACGTCCTGTATCAGCGTGTCGTCGTGCCAACACCAACGCTCCTCTCACTCTCTCCCTGAAGGTCAAGGGTCACATCTATTCATTTCCCTGAAACTTACGATGAGATTTTACTGACTACTTTGTAGTTATGATGAGGCCAACCAGCACGTCGTAAATTTGTCTCGGTTATTGGTCACCAACGACAAAAGGTTTTTTATTTGACTTTCAAGGACATTGTGTTATATTTTTGTATAGTCGTCCTGCAGCTCAACACAATGGATGAAGCACTGTGATTCCTTCATTACTGCATTAAAAACAATTGGGAAATAAAAATGGTTTTAATAAAAATGTCTTTAATAAAAACATAATTATACTCAAGTGGAGATTTTTTATTATTGTGTTATTTGTATAATGTGCCTCTAAGGTATGATGTTCTTATAAGGTATGATGTTCCTATAAGGTATGATGTTCCTATAAGGTATGATGTTCCTATAAGGTATGATGTTCCTATAAGGTATGATGTTCCTATAAGGTATGATGTTCCTATAAGGTTTAATGTTTCTATAAGGTCTGATGTTCCTATAAGGTCTGATGTTCCTATGAGGTCTGATGTTCCTATAAGGTATGATAATCCTATAAGGTATGATGTTCCTATAAGGTCTGATGTTCCTATAAGGTCTGATGTTCCTATAAGGTGTGATGTTCCTATAAGGTATGATAATCCTATACGGTCTGATGTTCCTATAAGGTCTGATGTTCCTATAAGGTATGATAATCCTATAAGGTATGATGTTCCTATAAGGTCTGATGTTCCTATGAGGTCTGATGTTCCTATAAGGTCTGATGTTCCTATAAGGTATGATAATCCTATAAGGTATGATGTTCCTATAAGGTCTGATGTTCCTATAAGGTCTGATGTTCCTATAAGGTATGATAATCCTATAAGGTATGATAATCCTATAAGGTCTGATGTTCCTATAAGGTATGATAATCCTATAAGGTCTGATGTTCCTATAAGGTATGATGTTCCTATAAGGTATGATGTTCCTATAAGGTATGATGTTCCTATAAGGTCTGATGTTTCTATAAGGTCTGATGTTCCTATAAGGTGTGATGTTCCTATAAGGTCTGATGTTCCTATAAGGTATGATAATCCTATAAGGTCTGATGTTCCTATAAGGTATGATGTTCCTATAAGGTTTTTATAGTGATTTATAGTGCCTTTCTCATACCCCAAAACAGTCTGTGATGGTCTCAGGCAAGACTTCAGTGGCAGCATCAGGACACTGCTGCTACAACACTGAATCCCAAACAAAAGCAGCAGAGACTAAACGTCCGTCACTCACAGATCTTCTCCGGGATGGTAATGTTACTTACAGGTTGAGACACGGTGTACTGTATATCAGGGTCTCTGGTTGGTTTGAAAATAATAACATTTTGTTCCCTCCATGTAAGAAATGGACGGGTTGCACATGTATCATTTCTGAAGCAAGGGATTCTCTCTAAGGTAGGCCACATCCCCCTCCAGGACTTTCCTTCTGTTTCTGTTTATCTTTTTTCAATTTCTATTTAGAAATTCTGCATCCTGAAAAACCTTAAAGTATAACATATTGGAACGCTCCTCAGACGCATTCCTGACCTGTTTATGCTGCATAACATTGATAAGCTGTCAGAGCCCCCAGAGAGAGAGAGAGAGAGAAAGAAAGAAAGATAGAGAACGAAAGAAATAGAGAGGGAGAGAGAGAGAGGAAGAGAGAGAGAGAAGGAGAGAGAGAGAGGGGGAGGAGAGAGAGAGCGATAGGAGGAGAGAGAGGAAGAGAGAGAGAGAGGAGGAGAGAGAGAGAGGAGGAGAGGGGTTGGAATTGAAGCAGAGCGATCCTTTAAACTGCCTGGGTGATATTGGCTAGATAATAAAATAAATCAATCAGACAATGGAGGGCTGAATATTCCATTTGTTATCCATATTCCTTATGGGCAGGAGAATGATACAGAAATGTAAAAACACCAATTCCACTTCTTTCCCCTCTGGAATGGTGAAACACTTGAGATGCTGTTCTCATGTCAGAAGACAAAGTGCATGTTTTCCTCCCAGCCTGGACCAGATCAATCTAAATGGCAGCAGGCAGAATTACTGCTTCTAATGTTGTGTTATGTAGTCTTAACCCAGACCGCGTCCCTAAAGGCATCCCAGTCACTATAAAGTGCACTACGTTTAAAGGGATAGTGTAGGTGATAGGGAACCATTGGATCGACAGGCCCAGTCTTCTCCTTCGCTACCTCTGTCTCTGTCCCGGCTCTTCAAACCTCATGTACCGTATACATACATATATAAATCCAGGGTTTCCTCATTGTAATGGCCTCGTATCGTATACTGTCTTCCCCCAGTGGAAGGGTTATCATGAGACACGATAGGTTGGCTGGAAAAAGGGTCCAACAAATGAATAGCACTCAAAATACAGTCAAATGTAAACAACTTTAACTAAATATGTTAGGACCCTGACCATCATTAGTACTGGTTGAATCTAATTTAGCCTGGACCCAGATCAGTTAGTACTGGTTGAATCTGATCTAGCCTGGAAACAGATCACTTTGTACTGGTTGAATCTGATCTAGCCTTTAACCAGATCAGTTAGTACTGGTTGAATTTAATCTTGCCTGGAACCAGATCGCTGTGTTGCCATCTACTACAGTCATTGTCACACCAAAGGAGCTGGCAAGACCGTGTAAATAGATCTGGGACAAGGTTGAATCTGCCCCACACCTGATTATCAGTCACAGCCAGCCACACCTAGGGCCCTGCTGGTCCTCAGCCTCCCTAACCACCCTGCAGACAGCCACCCAGGGCCCTGCTGGTCTGTTGTGGGCCTCAGCCTCCCTAACCACCCTGCAGACAGCCACCCAGGGCCCTGCTGGTCTGTTGTGGGCCTCAGCCTCCCTAACCACCCTGCAGACAGCCACCCAGGGCCCTGCGGGTCTGTTGTGGGCCTCAGCCTCTCTGACGTCCCTGCAGACAGCCACCCAGGGCCCTGCGGGTCTGTTGTGGGCCTCAGCCTCTCCGACGTCCCTGCAAGGGTCCAGTACGTATCATTACTTCCAGGATTGTAATATCGCAATTTCTTGGGGCAAAATCAACTATTTCTTGTATATTATGTGAGGGCTTGTAAATGTGACCAGTTGCATTATCGATATTAAACAGTCTAATAATTGCAATATTATCGCACAAAACTGACCCATCACTGCAGTACAAAAAGACGTCTCGCAATTTCAACCAATCACAGCACATTTACCACATAATAAGTTTCATTCAAGCCACGCGTCAACAAACATTTTCCCTCGCCAGAGCATTTTCTCAACAAATTGGACAAAATCGTTGAATATTGCTAATGGAAAACGTCAGAATTACCGCAGCAAATCCAAGCATTTTTTTTTGCCTGCAAATACCACACAAAAAAAATCCCCCATTGAAATCCTGGAGGAACTGAAGTATCACTCAACACCTAACCTCACCGACCGTTAGTCACCGTGTGCTTCCATCATCCCACCTTACCCCCTACTAACCCCTCCAACACCTGTCGGAGAGGGTATTTAAAGTCGATCCCCACTGAGCTGCCACTTTCATCTTTATTTCACGATGTCCACCCTCCCCGGACTGCTAATATACTGTCTCATTTCTTCTTCGCCCAATTTCTGTTAATTCGTGACCATCTGCCTTAGCATCTGTTTGAGGGGAGAAAGAAGGGAGGAAAAATATCCCACACTGACTCAGGGGAAGGGAGAAACATAGCTTTCTTTTCTTGTTTTTTTTTTTGTTTCTCTCAAACTTTTTCTCCTAGAGTCTTGGTCATTTTCTGGCCGGCTGGCCATTGTGTTGTCTGTCTTTGTCAGTGGGCCATCACAGGCTCCACCCCTCTCCAGCTAACTCTTCCCTTTGTCGCATAAGCCCTCCTCAAACTCCTTTTTAAGTCTAATGCTACATGTAAACCTCAGGCCTGCTTCCTGTCCTGGTGGCCTGGAGAAGGAGGAGGAGGAGGAGGGAAGAGGTCATATCCTTTCCATGTCCAACTGCTTCGTCAATAACCACAGTCAACATGACCGCACAAAAGATCAAGAAAAGTGCAATTGTACTTTTCGGACGATAGCGGGGGAGCTTTCATATGGGTAGGGCTGAGAAAAGGCTCTCCACCTCTCCTCCTCCTCCTCTTCCTCCCCCCCCCCATCCCTCCCCCTCTCCTGGCTACCTCATTCTCTTCTTTGAGGATTGCCGACAATAGGGAAGCCTGCTGCATTGCCAGGGAAAGCCACGGGATCACCCCAGTCAGCCTGCGGATTACAGACATTCTTTGGCAGGGCCGTGGTTGCTGCGGAGAGGAGAGCGTCGTCGTCGCCGGGCCCTCGTGGCCCTCAGAGGCAGCAGCAGCAGTAGCAACGCCTCGGGGCCCTCTCCTCTTCTCCTCTGTATTGTGTTCACACGTTTGACAGACACAGAGCCCGTAATAATCTCTTTCCCGCAGGGACCTGCGGCGTTTGTTTGGCAGACATTACAAACACTTTCAATCCTTTTTTTTCTCTTTTTTTTTCTCTCACTCTTCTCCCTTCT
>NC_048587.1:7699202-7714202 GCF_013265735.2 Oncorhynchus mykiss | reverse complement strand
CAGTTGTGTGCCTTTCCAAATCATGTCCAATTAATTGAATTTACCACAGGTTGATTCCAATCAAGTTGTAGAAATGTCTCAAATATGATCAATGGAAACAGGAGGCAGCTGAGCTAAACTTTGAGTCTCATAGCAAAGGGTCCCAATACTTATGTAAATAAGCTATTTTGGTTTTTAATACATTTGCAAACATTTCTAAAAACCTGTTTTTGCTTTGTCATTATGGGGTATTGTGATGTCACTATGGGGTATTGTGATGTCATTATGGGGTATTGTGATGTCATTATGGGGTATTGTGTGTAGGTTGCGAAGTATTTTTATTTATTTAATCCAGTTTAGAATAAGGCTGTAATGTAACAAAATGTGGAAGAAGTCAAGGGGTCTATATACTGAACAAATATATAAATGCGACATGCAGCATTTTAAAAGATTTTTACTGAGTTACAGTTCACATAAGGAAATCAGTCAATTTAAATTAACTCATTCATTAAGCCCTAATCTATGGATTTCACATACAGATATGGGAATACAGATATGCACGTGTTGGTCACAGACACCTTAAAATCAGTCAGTATCTGGTGTGACCACCATTTGCATCATGCAGTTTGACACATCTTCTTCGCAGTTGATCAAGCTGTTGACTGTGGCCTGTGGAATGTTGTCTCACTCTTCTTCAACGGCTGTGCGAAGTTGCTGGATATTGGCGGGAACTGGAACAAGCTTTCGGACACATCGATCCAGAGCACCCCAAACATGCTCAACGGGTGGCCATTTTCACCTTCCAGGAATTATATACAGATCCTTGTGACACGGGGCCGTGCATTATCATGCTGAAACATGAGGTGATGGAGGTGAACGAATGGCACGACAATGGGTATCTCTCTGCATTCAAACTGCCATCAATAAAATGCAATTGTGTTTGTTGTCCGTAGCTTATGCCTGCCCATAACATAACCCCATCGTCACTCTGTTCACAACGTAGACATCAGCAAATCGCTCGCCCACATGACGCAATACACGCTGTCAGCCATCTGCCCGGTACAGTTGAAACCGAGATTCATTTGTGAAGAGCACACTTCTTCAGCGTGCCAGTGGCCATCGAAGGTGAGCATTTGCCCACTGAAGTCGGTTACGACGCCGAACTGCAGTCAGGTCAAGACCCTGGTGAGGACGACAAGCATGCAGATGAGAAGGTCTCTGACAGTTTGTGCAGAAATTCTTTGTTTACATCAGCTATCCGGGTGGCTGGTCTCTGATCGTTCCACAGGTGAAAAAAATCTGATATGTAGGTCTTGGGCTGGCATGGTAACACGTCGTCTGCGGTTGTGAGGCCGGTTGGACGTACTGCCAAATTCTCAAAAACGACATTGGAGGTGGCTTATGGTAGAGAAATAAACATTCAATTCTCTGGTAACAGCTCTTTTGGACATTCCTGCAGTCAGCATGCCAATTGCATGCTCCCTCAACACTTGAGACATCTGTGTCATTGTGTTGTTTGACAAACCTGCACATTTTAGAGTGGCTTTTTTTGTCCCCAGCACAAGGTGCACTTGTGTAGTGATCATGCCATTTAATCAGCTTCTTGATATGCCACACCTGTCAGGTGGATGGATTATCTTGGCAAAGGATAAATGCTCATTAACAGGGATGTAAAACAAATCAGCTTTTTGTGTGTATCAAAATCTTTTATTTCAGCTCATGAAACATGAGACCAACACTTTACATGTTGCATTTATATTTTTGCTCAGTATACATACAGCCTTAGAATACACTAAAACTAACCCCTCACCAATCTGTTGATTTCTTACAACTTGGCTCTATCAAATGGTTTTGTATGTCATTGATCTTCTGGGTTTGAATATAAATGTGTGTGTGTGATTGTGCACGTGAGTACGTACGTGCGCGTGAGTGAATGTGTGAGTACATGTGTGTGTGCATGCACGAGTGTTTGTGTGTGTGTGTTGTACGCACACACTTACACACACTCATGTAGTAAGAGTGCATGTTGGGGTCGCTAAGGGGTCAGGAAAGCAGTGTTTGTGGCTCATTTCCTTGTTTCATGTTGTTGTGCAAGGCACAGTTCACTGGAGTGGATCTGAACATGTCACAGTGTCATGGCGGAGTCTCTGTCTGCTTCTATATGACCTCTCCTCTCCTCTCCTCTCCTCTCCTCTCCTCTCCTCTCCTCTCCTTTCCTTTCCTCTCCTCTCCTCTCCTCTCCTCTCCTCTCCTCTCCTCTCCTCTCCTCTCCTTTCCTTTCCTTTCCTCTCCTCTCCTCTCCTCTCCTCTCCTCTCCTCTCCTCTCCTCTCCTCTCCTCTCCTCTCCTCTCCCCTCCTCTCCTCTCCTCTCCTCTCCTCTCCTCTCCCCTCCTCTCCTCTCCTCTCCTCTCCTCTCCTCTCTCTGTGTCCAGCTACACCACATAATGTAGTAAAGACATTTCTGCTCCAATAAGAAACAATGTAGCCTGGCAGGATTGCATCTCAAATGGCTCCCTATTCCCTACGGCACCTGGCAAAAGCACTGCACTTTAAAGGGTACGGGGTTCCATTTGGGACGTAGCCCTACGTGTCCTTGGATACCCTCATAGAGAAGACTGTATATTCACACTCAGGACACTGTGTGTCTTTGATCTGAAATATCTGCCTCCCCATCATCAGTGCCTTTCATAACCTTCACCACTAAGTTACCGGGGTTGACTACTGTACACCAGGTATAAGGTGGTATTTTATAGACTATAACACTGAGAGGTAAATCACTGGGGTTGACTACTGTACACCAGGTATAAGGTGGTTGACTACTGTATAAGGTGGTGCCAAAAGCTCAAGCCTCTGTCTCCATTAATGGGTTACTGCTAAGTAATCCGTACTCCCTATTTTCCATCGTATCCCCCCTACGCACAGACGTGCACGTGTACACACAAGAAAACGTGCACGTTTGCACTCCCCCACAAAGAACTGGTCTCATGGGCTCTAATCATTCTAGACTTTAGTTCAACATAAACTGGGGATTCTGTGACTGAATTATCAAAACACAGTTAGACATTCACATAAGTATATGTAAGGTAGAAACGGACTCAGTCACATTACTGTAGTGTAAACTGTTCTCCTTTAGAGCTCAGAGGCTGAATCTGTTAACATGCATAATGTCCTTATGCAAATAGAGGAGGGGAAGTTTTTAAGCGTGTCAGCAAGTGTAGGAGAGAGGGACTGGAGTGTCCCCTACAGTCAAATAATTCATACCCTTTTATGCTTACCCTTCTGTGTCTTAATACAAGCTTCTTGAATATAAATGAACAAGATCACCATATGAGGAAGTGTAGTGTTTTACAGTATTTCATATGAGGAAGTGTAGTGTTTTACAGTATTTAATATGAGGAAGTGTAGTGTTTTACAGTATTTCATATGAGGAAGTGTAGTGTTTTACAGTATTTCATATTAGAAGGTGTAGTGTTTTACAGTATTTCATATGAGGAAGTGTAGTGTTTTACAGTATTTCATATTAGGAAGTGTAGTGTTTTACAGTAATTCATATTAGGAAGTGTGGTGTTTTACAGTATTTAATATGAGGAAGTGTAGTGTTTTACAGCATTTCATATGAGGAAGTGTAGTGTTTTACAGTATTTCATATTAGGAAGTGTAGTGTTTTACAGTATTTAATATGAGGAAGTGCAGTGTTTTACAGTATTTCATATGAGGAAGTGTAGTGTTTTACAGTATTTAATATTAGAAAGTGTGGTGTTTTACAGTATTTCATATGAGGAAGTGTAGTGTTTTACAGTATTTCATATGAGGAAGTGTAGTGTTTTACAGTATTTCATATGAGGAAGTGTAGTGTTTTATAGTACGTCACCTATTTTAGTTCACAGTGTCATTTTTGCCTGCGTGTGTCATCGGTAACTGCTATGGTGTGACTGGAACGAATTGCAAAAATCGCTGAAGTTGGAGACTTTTATCTCCCTCACCAACTTCAAACATCTGCTATCCGAGCAGCTAACCGATCGCTGCAGCTGTACATAGTCTATTGGTAAATAGCCCACCCATTTTCACCTACCTCATCCCCATACTGTTTTTATTTATTTATTTTTATTTTTCTGCTCTTTTGCACACCAATCTCTACCTGTACATAACCATCTGATCATTTATCACTCCAGTGTTAATCTGCATAATTGTAATTATTTGCCTACCTTCTCATGCCTTTTGCACACAATGTATATATAGACTCCCCTTTTTTCTACTGTGTTATTGACTTGTTAATTGTTTACTCCATGTGTAACTCTGTGTTGTCTGTTCACACTGCTATGCCTTATCTTGGCCAGGTCGCAGTTGCAAATGAGAACTTGTTCTCAACTAGCCTACCTGGTTAAATAAAGGTGAAATAAAATAAATATGGGATGACTGTGAACATTGGTGAAACCTCACACAATCGAAATCACTTTGTTTTATGATTTCTGAACACATACTACGTCCAAATTGGCTCGCATTGCTCAGAGGTAAAGCTACGTAACGGTCTTCCTGGATATACCCCAACGTGTCTGTGAAGTGAAAGAGAAGAGCTCTGATAATACATTGTAGTATTGTTGTCATCGGTGCAGGAACAAGCAAAGCAAAGCACACACTATTTTAGAATAAGTATGTGAAGCAGCTTGTTTCCATTTTAATTGTAAAACAGATAAGCACTAAACACTTCTAAAAGTAAATGACTTGTGAGTAATTACCATCTATTACCTCTAGGTCTCCAGGGAGCCATTTAGGCTGGCCCAGATGGCCACAGAAATGGGATTTAGGGGGCAAATTGACAGCATTATTCACAAAGGCATTATCAATTACCTGGGTATCAATTGTAGTGTAATCACGCCGAAGAGGAGGAAGGTGTCTCGGAGTCCATGCCATGATTGAAGGAACTAAAACCATTGTCATTTTTGTAAGGTTGATAATTAGCTAGAGATGTCTGGATGATTTGTAGACACTCTCTGCTCATTTCTTAGCTGCAGCTTTTCCTTCCGTGAAGACGGGTCTTGGCGGAGGTCATATTAGGAGGTTGTGTAAAATAAAATAAAAAGCTAAATAAAATATAAACCTATGTAGCCATTGTGAAAATAATGGATTTTGAAGTGCAGTGCATGGCCTGTACTGCCCAAACTGTAGTTAGAAAATAGGAAATGACTTTGACGCTTGTTTAGGAACGCGTTTGCACCAATACAAAATGGACACGACTAAGGCCCCAGAAGGCATTGGAAGCATCATAAAGATTCCAAGTGGCATTGAACTAAAATGAGACCTTGGCTCATTTATTTAGCAGGTACTTAGCGTGTGTATTTGGTGTCGTTCCTCTAATGGAGGGAAGGGAGATTACAGGCTATTTACAGACTAGAGAGCTATGGAGGCTTTAGTGTAAAAAAACCTGCTTATGTCCCAAAGGGCACCCTATTCCCTACATTAGGGCACTACTTTTTGACGAGCACCATGTGGACCCTTGTCAAAAGTAGTGCACTACATAGGGAATAGTGTTGAGCTCCACCTCTTCTCGTTCTCAAGAGCTAACAGACCCAAAACATTGAAAGCTTGACTGACCAAACCACCCTTTCCGAGGATTCTAATATCATGGTAATGCCCCATAATGAACCAAGTGAAGGATGTGCCATTACATTGTATTCATTTTCTCTCCTGAATGTATTGCAATATGTTTGGCTTTTAATTGGGAACTGGGTGAGTGTTATAGGTGATGGATCGTGTCATGACTTGGACGTTAATTGTGATTACCTTGTGCTTAGCTCATAATGTAACCAATAGGTTCCGTCCTCCACAGCTGTCTAGTGTTCATGATCTCCTGTCTTAACGGGGCAATCCGACAGTTGAATTAAGCTCATAATGCGTGTGTGTAAGTTATATTCTTCAAGATTGATTTAAAGTCCAAAAAATGGATTCACCAATCCCAAATTCCCCCCCCCCCTTTTTTTTATTAAAGACTTGTTTTAAAGGATTTTTCTAATTTCAGCCAGTTGTTTTTAATAAAAGAGCTCTCACTAAAGTGTTAAACAATTTATTTACAACGTCATCCATTTTGTATAATATTTTACATACTGCCAAAATAAATAAAAAAGTCCTGCAGTTTGTAGGATATGTTTGCGAAAACCAATTTGAACAATATGCTATGAACTTAAGATCTCTTTAAGTGTCTGCTTGCTACTTATGTGTTGAGCTTGGAGACGTCAGACCAGACCGTCGTCCTGTTATCACTATTGTCACCACTTTGAAGAGAGAAACAATGTATATATATATACTTGCGTACAGTATTAAAAAATAATAATATATATATATATTGTCTGTCTATATATACTTGCGTACAGTATTTCTCAAAATGTTGCTCCCATGTCAAAACCTCCTTAATATCAGGGTGGAGGGCAACACGTGACAAGGTCCTCATTGTGACATCAATTAGTGGTTGAATTCTGCAACAATCCAATCTGTGACCAGACGAGTGTTGCCACATAATTCAATTCAGTGAGAAAAGCTACAAACTGAGCGTTCTGTAAGAAATCTCGATTTTTGGTGTAGAATGAAAGGTTAACTTACATCATTATCCATATCAAGCTTTAACCACCCACAAGGTGTTCTTCTGTAAATTCAAATACGTTTACCTAAATTGGTTAAATCTTCAACACTAATACTTCATTTATCTATTCCTGCTCAAATTAAAAGTTTCCCCTTAAGTCTTGCTGAGTGTGCCGTAATAGATAAAGCAATTTGCTAATTACAAAAGTTAGTTTTGTCCCCCTGAATAAATAATGCTGATTAATTAGCAAGTCAAAACAAGTGAAGATGATCTATGTTGAATATATCAGTGTCAGAAAAAAAACTAGCGTTTCCTTTACACTGCCGGCAGTTTTTAATCACAGACGCAGAAACTTTCCATATCTGATAGGAAATGAATGCGTTCTTAAGGGGAAAAAGGTCTAAAGGAAAAAAACACTCAAACACTCAAGTTGTCAAATTACTACTTGGTCAAAAAGTAATGACGGTATTATATCAATCATCACCTGAACCAGATTACAACCAACATATGATGTCTATCCTCTATACACTTGGATGCCTTCCACGAGAAAGATGTCTTTAAGTGATTGTAATAGGATTTGGTGATGCAGCAAAAACAGATCTGAGACCTGGCTATGGGGTTCCCTGGACCAGGACTGAAGAACACTGCTGTAGTTCAGACATGGAGGATCAATCTGCTGTAGTTCAGACATGGAGGATAGGAGGATCACTCTGCTGTAGTTCAGACATGGAGGATAAGAGGATCACTCTGCTGTAGTTCAGACATGGAGGATAGGAGGATCACTCTGCTGTAGTTCAGACATGGAGGATAGGAGGATCACTCTGCTGTAGTTCAGACATGGAGGATAGGAGGATCACTCTGCTGTAGTTCAGACATGGAGGATAGGAGGATCTCTGCTGTAGTTCAGACATGGAGGATAGGAGGATCACTCTGCTGTAGTTCAGACATGGAGGATCACTCTGCTGTAGTTCAGACATGGAGGATAGGAGGATCACTCTGCTGTAGTTCAGACATGGAGGATAGGAGGATCTCTCTGCTGTAGTTCAGACATGGAGGATAGGAGGATCTCTCTGCTGTAGTTCAGACATGGAGGATAGGAGGATCACTCTGCTGTAGTTCAGACATGGAGGATCACTCTGCTGTAGTTCAGACATGGAGGATCACTCTGCTGTAGTTCAGACATGGAGGATAGGAGGATCACTCTTGCTGTAGTTCAGACATGGAGGATAGGAGGAGCACTCTGCTGTAGTTCAGACATGGAGGATAGGAGGATCACTCTGCTGTAGTTCAGACATGGAGGATCACTCTGCTGTAGTTCAGACATGGAGGATAGGAGGATCTCTCTGCTGTAGTTCAGACATGGAGGATAGGAGGATCTCTCTGCTGTAGTTAATACAACTGTTCTGTAACTCAAATCCAGAGATCACCGTCTAAAGGTGTTCTGGCCTGATGTTGATATGATAATCTTGACAGAGCAGAGCAGAGCTACCTTGGCTTTTTCTGAATTGAAAAACATGTATTCAGACAGTATGCACCTTGAAGGATTTCCACGGTATTCCTGAGGTTATTTTATTATGCCTTCTTCATTTCACGTCGAATGGCCTTGAATGACAGATAGATACGTACGTTCTGCTATCCCTTGTTGCTTTAGTAGATGGAACAAAAGGAGGAATCATATTTTCATAAAGCACAATAAGCAAAAAAAAAGGTGTGATGGGTCCACAGTCAAAAAGATTTAGCATAAAGCTTACATCAGGAATAGTGTACGGTGACGTTTTGGCTCATCACCCTTCTTCAGTGTTTAGGTACAAATCTTTATAATTCAAGAGCACAGGTGAGCGACCGATGAGCAGCAGGTGCTTCTAATCAGGGTTGTCACTCATCTGCCAATCAGGGATGTGGCTTCTTTGTTCTACCTGTAGACAAGCTACAATCACAAATAAATACAGAATGATAAGGTTTGGGAGAATGCACGAAAGGGTTATCAGGTGTGAACCGTTCATGAATCAATTGCCTTACGTGTCTCGGCTCACACGAGATAGCTTACAAAGCACAATAATGACTAATGAATGTTAGAGATCTAACTTGTCATGGAAGAGTGTGAGTTTGAGCTGAGGGGGGCATTTACAGAGAGAGAGAGAGAGAGAGAGAGAGAGAGAGAGAGAGAGAGAGAGAGAGAGAGAGAGAGAGAGAGAGAGAGAGAGAGAGAGAGAGAGAGAGAGAGAGAGAGAGAGAGAGAGAGAGAGAGAGAGAGAGAGAGAGAGAGAGAGAGAGAGAGAGAGAGAGAGAGAGAGAGAGAGAGAGAGAGAGAGAGAGAGAGAGAGAGAGAGAGAGAGAGAGAGAGAGAGAGAGAGAGAGAGAGAGAGAAAGAAAGAAACTTGTTCTAGTTTTCAAGCTGGACTAGACCAGTGTTTCTTTATAGCAGGCATTGAGTGAGCACATTAATCTAATGCATCAGCAGGTTCACATTTGTTTTAATGCAAACTGAAGAAAAAGAACGGCGTTGTTGCCACGGCATCTCCAGGGAGAAGAAGCTTCAAATCTCCTTCTCTAATGATAATAGATGATCACGTTAATGAGTTGTCCAAACATAACAAATGGAATGAATTAGAGCCTTAGAACAAACTACTGTTTCATTAAAATACAATAAAAAGAAAAGATTAGTTTTATACACAAGGAAATAACTTTCCCGTCTTTAGCGTTATTGATGAGAGTGTAGAGAATGTATCAAGGTTGGACCAAGCCTCTGGTCAATATGGTTTACAAACCTATCAGGATTGTTGACCGCATTATACTCGTATTTAGTTGTGTTGTCGTCAGGTAAATCATATTCATACAACTGCAGACCTCTTCATAGGATTTCCATCCTTTGAATTTAGCTGACGATTATATATATATGAAAGAGACTGAATCTGTGCGAGTGAATCTGTGCGAGTGTCTTTAGGTTAGAGTGAGCGTCTCTGAAAGAGTTGGGAGTCAGTCCATGATGCCGTTGTTACTATTTGGCGTTGTAGGATAACCATAAATCACTCGAACACAAACAGACCTAATGGAGACACTCTTCTATAAAACTGTATATCATGTCTTTTCTAAAGTATATAAACCTACTTCCATCTGTCTTGATGATCTTATTCCCCAAGTATTGTTCCTCAGCCGTAATCAATTTCAAAGAGGCCAGCCAGTGTTCAAAGTAGCCAGGAGAGAGAGAGAGAGAGACGTGGATTATGTGCCGAGGCGATTCTCTCTACTGAAACGACCTTGTCTGTGTAACAGTACTGTTAGTCGTCAGCCTCAGGCTCTCAACCCCACACTCAATCACCCCGGTAACCCTTGGAGTCAACAGTCGACGGCCGTAGCCTTTTGCTACAATCTCAATTTGTATTTTGTTTCAGACTGTGATGACTTGACAGAGAGAAATAAGAGGATTTATCTTTATCTGCCTCGTAGTGAGAGAGCTCTCTCTTTCTCTCCCTCTCTCTCTCTCTCTCTGGGTCCCTCTAAAAAACTGGGGCTTACAACCTTGAAGTTAGAAAACTACATAAGGGCCTATACTCTCCAATACATTACTTCTGCAAACTAAGATGATATAAAATATTATGTCCTGTAAATCAATGCAGCAGACACTAAAAATAGAAGCGAACCAGAGAACCAAGTCTTAAAAATCACCAAATGTAGAGATCATTCTGGACACTATGGCCCCAAGAGCATCTATAGCCGTTGACTGGACCCCTAGACACTATGACCCCTAGAACCTCTATAGCCATTGACTGGACCCCTAGACACTATGGCCCCAAGAGCATCTATAGCCATTGACTGGACCTCTAGACACTATGGCCCCAAGAGCATCTATAGCCATTGACTGGACCTCTAGACACTATGGCCCCAACAACATCTATAGCCATTGACTGGACCCCTAGACACTATGGCCCCGAGAGCATCTATAGCCATTGACTGGACCCCTAGACACTATGGCCCCAAGAGCATCTATAGCCATTGACTGGACCTCTAGACACTATGGCCCCAAGAGCATCTATAGCCATTGACTGGACCTCTAGACACTATGGCCCCAAGAGCATCTATAGCCATTGACTGGACCTCTAGACACTATGGCCCCAAGAGCATCTATAGCCATTGACTGGACCTCTAGACACTATGGCCCCAAGAGCATCTTTAGCCATTGACTGGAACTCTAGACACTATGGCCCCAAGAGCATCTATAGCCATTGACTGGACCTCTAGACACTATGGCCCCAAGAGCATCTATAGCCATTGACTGGACCCCTAGACACTATGGCCCCAAGAGCATCTATAGCCATTGACTGGACCCCTAGACACTATGGCCCCAATAGCATCTATAGCCATTGACTGGACCCCTAGACACTATGGCCCCTAGAACATCTATAGCCATTGACTGGACCCCTAGACACTATGGCCCCTAGAACCTCTATAGCCATTGACTGGACCTCTAGACACTATGGCCCCAAGAGCATCTATAGCCATTGACTGGACCCCTAGACACTATGGCCCCTAGAACCTCTATAGCCATTGACTGGACCTCTAGACACTATGGCCCCGAGAGCATCTGTAGCCCTTGACTGGACTCCTAGACACTATAGCCCCGAGAGCATCTGTAGCCATTGACTGGACTCCTAGAAACTATGACCCCTAGAACATCTATAGCCATTGACTGGACTCCTAGACACTATGACCCCTAGAACATCTATAGCCATTGACTGGACCTCTAGACACTATGGCCCCAAGAGCATCTATAGCCATTGACTGGACTACTAGACACTATGGCCCCTAGAACCTCTATAGCCATTGACTGGACCTCTAGACACTATGGCCCCTAGAGCATCTATAGCCATTGACTGGACTCCTAGACACTATGGCCCCGAGAACATTTATAGCCATTGACTGGACCTCTAGACACTATGGCCCCGAGAGCATCTGTTGCCATTGACTGGACCTCTAGACACTATGGCTCCTGGAACATCTATAGCCATTGACTGGACCCCTAGACACTATGGCCCCTAGAACCTCTATAGCCATTGACTGGACCCCTAGACACTATGGCCCCTAGAACATCTATAGCCATTGATTGGACCCCTAGACACTATGGCCCCTAGAACCTCTATAGCCATTGACTGGACCCCTAGACACTATGGCCCCAAGAGCATCTATAGCCATTGACTGGACCTCTAGACACTATGGCCCCAAGAGCATCTATAGCCATTGACTGGACCTCTAGACACTATGGCCCCAAGAGCATCTATAGCCATTGACTGGACCTCTAGACACTATGGCCCCAAGAGCATCTATAGCCATTGACTGGACCTCTAGACACTATGGCCCCAAGAGCATCTGTAGCCATTGACTGGACTCCTAGAAACTATGACCCCTAGAACATCTATAGCCATTGACTGGACTCCTAGACACTATGACCCCTAGAACATCTATAGCCATTGACTGGACCTCTAGACACTATGGCCCCAAGAGCATCTATAGCCATTGACTGGACTCCAAGACACTATGGCCCCTAGAACCTCTATAGCCATTGACTGGACCTCTAGACACTATGGCCCCTAGAGCATCTATAGCCATTGACTGGACTCCTAGACACTATGGCCCCGAGAACATTTATAGCCATTGACTGGACCTCTAGACACTATGGCCCCGAGAGCATCTGTTGCCATTGACTGGACCTCTAGACACTATGGCTCCTGGAACATCTATAGCCATTGACTGGACCCCTAGACACTATGGCCCCTAGAACCTCTATAGCCATTGACTGGACCCCTAGACACTATGGGCCCTAGAACATCTATAGCCATTGATTGGACCCCTAGACACTATGGCCCCTAGAACCTCTATAGCCATTGACTGGACCTCTAGACACTATGGCCCCGAGAGCATCTATAGCCATTGACTGGACCTCTAGACACTATGGCCCCGAGAGCATCTATAGCCATTGACTGGACCTCTAGACACTATGGCCCCGAGAGCATCTATAGCCATTGACTGGACCTCTAGACACTATGGCCCCGAGAGCATCTATAGCCATTGACTGGACCCCTAGACACTATGGCTCCGAGAGCATCTATAGCCATTGACTGGACCTCTAGACACTATGGCCCCTAGAACATCTATAGCCATTGACTGGACCTCTAGACACTATGGCTCCAAGAGCATCTATAGCCATTGACTGGACCCCTAGACACTATGGCCCCTAGAACCTCTATAGCCATTGATTGGACCTCTAGACACTATGACCCCTAGAACATCTATAGCCATTGACTGGACCCCTAGACACTATGGCCCATAGAACATCTATAGCCATTGACTGGACCCCTAGACACTATGGCCCCTAGAACATCTATAGCCATTGACTGGACCCCTAGACACTATGGCCCCTAGAACCTCTATAGCCATTGACTGGACCCCTAGACACTATGGCCCCTAGAACATCTATAGCCATTGATTGGACCCCTAGACACTATGGCCCCTAGAACATCTATAGCCATTGACTGGACCCCTAGACACTATGGCCCCTAGAACCTCTATAGCTATTGACTGGACCCCTAGACACTATGGCCCCTAGAACATCTATTGACCCGGGGCTATTGCCAGTGAGTGTAAAAGCCCACTGTGTGTCATATCTGTTCCTCAGGTCATTGATCACATCGGTTCTGGAGGATTTGTTTTCTGTTTGCATCCCAAATGGCACCCTATGCCCTTTATAGTCCACTACTTTTTGCCCAGAGCCCATTGGACCGTGGCCAATAGTACCACACTGTGAGGGGAATAGGCTGCCATTTAGGAGGCATACCTAGGCAAGTGTAACATCAGAGTAGCTGAGGTCCTGCATCAGTGTTTTTATCTGGACATGCTACCTTATTGAGTTACAGTTCAATCTAGTATTAGAGGTGGTGTCATAACCCCCTATATAGGGCACTAGTTTTAACCAGAGTGTGGGTGTGTGTCTTTGTGTGAAGTGATGTGTGTGTGTGTGTGTGTGTGTGTGTGTGTGTGTGTGTGTGTGTGTGTGTGTGTGTGTGTGTGTGTGTGTGTGTGTGTGTGTGTGTGTGTGTGTGTGCGCGTGTGTGTGTGTGTGTGTGTGTGTGTGTGTGTGTGTGTGTGTGTGTGCGTGTGTGTGTTTCTAGTACCAAATAGTGCCCTATATATGGAATAGGGTGCCACTTTTCTTCCTGATCATTATTATGTGAATTATGTGGTAGCTCCCAAGCTAAGGGCAGCTCTGTCCATTGGGGCAAGAAGGGACTATCGAGTGAAACATCACCCCACCACTTTTAACAGATAGTGTATGAAAAATAAACGTATTCTATTCATTTTTATATTGTTCTATTCTATATTATTATATTATGTTGTATTCTATTATATTATATGAGTTCCTGCCTTTTATTTAACCTTCATTGTACTTATATTATGAATATTAACAGCAATGGTCTTCAATGATTTCCATGGAGTACTGGTGCTATGGATCTTTATAATGGGTAATCATTACTATGTTTATGGATAGATTAGGGAATTACAATCACGGTCATTTATACAGCTACTCCCAAGGAATCAGTAGTACAAAGTAACTGTGAAAACTGTACTGTATGTCAACACTGTTAACGTTGCATGTAAGGTGCCATAAAGATTCTAATCGATACATAAACACTTGGGTCTACGACTTATGATACATAGATACCTGGGTCTAGTATATATGATACATAGATACCTGGGTCCAGTATATATGATACATAGATATCTGGGTCTAGTATATATGATACATAGATACCTGGGTCTAGTAATATGATATATAAATACCTGGGTCTAGTATATATGATACATAGATACCTGGGTCTAGTATATATGATACATAGATACCTGGGTCTAGTATATATGATACATAAATACCTGGGTCTAGTACATATGATACATAAATACCTGAGTCTAGTATATATGATATATAAATACCTGGGTCTAGTATATATGATACATAAATACCTGGGTCTAGTATAGATGATACATAGATACCTGGGTCTAGTATATATGATACATAGATACCTGGGTCTAGTATATATGATACATAAATACCTGGGTCTAGTATATATGATACATAAACACTTGGGTCTACGACATATGATACATAAATACCTGGGTCTAGTACATATGATATATAAATACCTGAGTCTAGTATATATGATATATAAATACCTGGGTCTAGTGTATATGATACATAGATACCTGGGTCTAGTGTATATGATATATAAATACCTGGGTCTAGTACATATGATATATAAATACCTGAGTCTAATATATATGATATATAAATACCTGGGTCTAGTGTATATGATACATAGATACCTGGGTCTAGCATATATGATATATAAATACCTGGGTCTAGTGTATATGATATATAAATACCTGGGTCTAGTACA
>NC_048587.1:7679202-7694202 GCF_013265735.2 Oncorhynchus mykiss | reverse complement strand
TGGGCTATTTAAAATGTCTCTTCTAGTGGTGAGCTGTTTAATATTTATCTTTTAGAGGTGAGCTGTTCAATCTGTCTCTTCTAGAGGTGAGATGTTTAATCTGTCTCTTCTAGAGGTGAGCTGTTTAATCTGTCTCTTCTAGAGGTGAGCTTTTTAAACTGTCTCTTCTAGAGGTGAGATGTTTAATCTGTCTCTTCTAGAGGTGAGCTGTTTAATCTGTCTCTTCTAGAGGTGAGCTGTTTAATCTGTCTCTTCTAGGAGTGATTTGTCTGTCGATTCTAGAGGTGAGCTGTTGAATCTGACTCTTCTGGAGGTGAGCTGTTTAATCTGTCGCTTCTAGGAGTGATTCATCTATCTCCTCTGGAGGTGAGCTGTTTAATCTGTCTCTTCTAGAGGTAAACTGTTTAATCTGACTCTTCTAGGGGTGAGCTGTTTAATCTGTCTCTTCTAGAGGTAAACTGTTTAATCTGACTCTTCTAGGGGTGAGCTGTTTAATCTGTCTCTTCTAGAGGTGAGCTGTTTAATCTGACTCTACTAGAGGTGAGCTGTTTAAAATGTCTCTTCTAGAGGTGAGCTGTTTAATCTGTCTCTTCTAGAGGTGAGCTGTTTAATCTGACTCTACTAGAGGTGAGCTGTTTAAAATGTCTCTTCTAGGAGTGATTTGTCTGTCTCTTCTAGAGGTGAGCTGTTTAATCTGACTCTACTAGAGGTGAGCTGTTTAATCTGTCTCTTCTGGAGGTGAGCTGTTTAATCTGTCGCTTCTAGGAGTGATTCATCTATCTCCTCTGGAGGTGAGCTGTTTAAACCATCTCTTTTAGAGATGATTCATCTGTCTCTTCTAGAGGTGAGCTGTTTAATCTGTCTCTTCTAGAGGTAAACTGTTTAATCTGAATCTTCTAGGGGTGAGCTGTTTAATCTGTCTCTTCTAGAGGTGAGCTGTTTAATCTGACTCTACTAGAGGTGAGCTGTTTAAAATGTCTCTTCTAGAGGTGAGCTGTTTAATCTGTCTCTTCTAGAGGTGAGCTGTTTAATCTGACTCTACTAGAGGTGAGCTGTTTAAAATGTCTCTTCTAGGAGTGATTTGTCTGTCTCTTCTAGAGGTGAGCTGTTTAATCTGACTCTACTAGAGGTGAGCTGTTTAATCTGTCTCTTCTAGAGGTGAGCTGTTTAATCTGACTCTACTAGAGGTGAGCTGTTTAAAATGTCTCTTCTAGAGGTGAGCTGTTTAATCTGGCTCTTCTAGAGGTGAGCTGTTTAATCTGACTCTACTAGAGGTGAGCTGTTTAATCTGTCTCTTCTAGAGGTGAGCTGTTTAATCTGACTCTACTAGAGGTGAGCTGTTTAAAATGTCTCTTCTAGAGGTGAGCTGTTTAATCTGGCTCTTCTAGAGGTGAGCTGTTTAATCTGTCTCTTCTAGAGGTGAGCTGTTTAATCTGACTCTACTAGAGGTGAGCTGTTTAAAATGTCTCTTCTAGAGGTGAGCTGTTTAATCTGGCTCTTCTAGAGGTGAGCTGTTTAATCTGTCTCTTCTAGAGGTGAGCTGTTTAATCTGTCTCTTCTGCTGTGTGTCCTATACACACAGTCAGTCACGCAGTCACACACACACGCACACACACACGCACACGCGCACACACGCACACACACACACACACCTACACGCACGCGCACACGCGCACACGCGCACACGCGCACACCTACACGCACACGCACACACAGATATGCAGATAGGTCCCTTTGTGGCTTTCCTGAGGTACAGAGCAGTGGAGATGTGTCAGGATGAAATACAGAAAACAGTATTTCTTCCACTTCATGCTAGTCTCTGTCTGCTGTAAACCCAAATACTGTAAGACAAGGCAGTGCTGCTATTCCAATCCAATTCATCCTCAGTGCTCCTGCCCACAGGAATAGAAACCCATATAGCTCACTACTGGGCTCTGAGAGGCTCGGAGAGTGGTGTGGTCAGGAAGATTGATTGGTTGGCTAGATCACAGCTCACTGACTGAAGACAGCACTGCAATGCATGCTGGGTAGAACTGTATAGGAGCTAATGCATCACATGACCTACTGGGTGAGGTGGTGAGTTAAAGATAATTGGAAGAAAGACATTTACAGTGAGCTGCTTTTTCAAGGAAGTTGGAAGTTCAAGGTTTCAGTATTAGGGCACTGCTGGGGTCTAAATGGTTCTGTATGACTGTGTTGTTCTGCAGGGTTTTATAGGGTTCTATGTTTCTGTATGGTTGTGTATGGTTCAATATGGTTGTACAGTATATGGTTGGTTCTGTGTTGTTCTCATCTGTTCGGGTATGGTTCTGTGTGGTTCTACAATGTTCTCTACTGATCTCTATTGTTCTGTATGGTTCTACAATGTTCTCTACTCATCTATACGGTTCCATATGGTTCTAGAATGTTCTCTATTCCTCACTATGGTTCTATATTGTTCTCTACTTATCTCTATGGTTCTGTATTGTTTTGTAATGTTCTCTACTGACCTCTACGGTTCTATATAGTTCTATAATGTTCTCTACTGATCTCTATTGTTCTGTATGGTTCTATAATGTTCTCTACTGACCTCTACGATTCTGTATGATTCTATAATGTTCTCTACTGATCTCTATTGTTCTACAATGTTCTCTATTGACCTCTATGGTTCCGTATGGTTCTATAATGTCCTCTACTTCTCTCTATGGTTCTGTATTGTTTTGAAATGTTCTCTACTGATCTCTATGGTTCTATAATGTTCTCTACTGATCTCTATGGTTCCGTATGGTTCTACAATGTTCTCTACTCATCTATATGGTTCCAAATGGTTCTATAATGTTCTCTACTGATCTCTTTGGTTCTATAATGTTCTCTACTGACCTCTACGGTTCTGTATGGTTCTATGCTGTTCTCTACTGATCTCTATGGTTCTGTATGATTATATATTGTTCTCTACTTGGTTCTGTATCATATATATTGTTCTCTCTATGGTTCTGTATCATTCTATAATGTCCTGTACTGATCTCTATTATTTTATAATGTTCTCTACTGATCTCTACGGTTCTATAATGTTCTCTACTGATCTCTATGGTTCTCTACTGTCCTCTACTGATCTTTAATGTTCTGTATTGTTCTGTAATGTTCTCTACTGATCTCTATGGTTCTATATGGTTCTATATTTCAGGTATTAGGCATGTCTAATTTGTAACATGTAAGATAGTGATAATGACCTGTGGGTTATTCCAGTATAAAGAAAGTGTGGTGGTTGGGTGGTAGTGATCATCGACCTGTGGGTTATTCAGTATAAAGACAGTGTGGTGGTTGAGTGCTGGTGATCCTCTTAACTACAGTACCTGTGGGTTATTCCAGTATAAAGACAGTGTGGTGGTCGGGTGGTAGTGATAATGACCTGTGAGTTATTCCAGTATAAAGACAGTGTGGAGGTCGGGTGGTAGTGATAATGACCTGTGGGTTATTCCAGTATAAAGACAGTGTGGTGGTCGGGTGGTAGTGATAATGACCTGTGGGTTATTCCAGTATAAAGACAGTGTGGTGGTCGGGTGGTAGGGATCATTGTGTCTGAGCTGAAGGGCCTTTAACCTCTGTCATATTACTTCTAATTAGTGGGGAGAAGACAGGCTAAAAGTACCAGATGGCAACATTATTTGATAGTCTCTCAAAATGGCTACTGACCACAGTTCTTTAATGCTTGTGTGATATGTTTAATTAAAGCGGCTTGTCAAAGAGGCAATTTACACAAAATTGATGCCAACACACGGTGCTATTAATACTATGTCACTGACATTGCTATTAATTACAAAGAGTAGTTAATATCACCCGCATCTTCATTATCGACATAAATATTAAGATGGCTGCCGTGAGAGGAATGGAAATCCTTCCAGATACGTCCATCTAATAACCATTTGAGAGAAGAATATTAGCCTTGTCAGATCGGGCTCAAATTGGCCCGGAACTATACCTGTCATGCCCAGAATCAGGATGTCTACCTTGCTCTGTGACCTGAGACCAAAACGACATGAACACTTGACAGATTTTGACACAGAAAATTTGTGGACAAAACCACCTCTATTTGGCTAACCAAGCAGCAAATATGTGAGATGATGCGGTGAATTTATTAAGTAGTTTTAAAAAATAACAAATAATGTATTTTGTCTTGGCATTTTATTTCCTGCCACCGTTTGAAAGCACAAATCATTATCAGACATTTCACTTAGACATTCAAAAATGAAAAGACAAACAGAGTATATATTTAATCAAATTAACAACGGACTGATAACAGTTCTAACACTTAAACACAACAACGACCGATAAAACATGTATTTCATCGCATGTAGCAGTACACCAGGGCCAAATGGAACGAAGCAAAACAGGTTCACTCAGCTCTGTCTGCTTCATCCGAGCTGTCAGTGACAGGACAGTCATCTTCATTTTCTTTGTCCTTACTTTGAAACACAAGGTAATACGTAAAAGGTCTGTTCTCACCAGGTCTGTCTGTCTCTCCTCCCCACTCGCCCCCCACTTGGTTTGATCAATGCTCTGGAGTTGATGCCCTGTAAGCCAGGTAAAAAAAAGAGTTATTTCCTATTTGAGAAGGTATTGTATGTTTTACACTGAGAGAGAGACTGGTTTAGACCATAGAACGGTGCATAAATATGAATTATTTACAGAAACATAGGTCTAAATTATTTTCTCATTTACAAAAAAGGTTAAAAAAAACACATTTAAAAAGAAAAATAATATAGATTTATTTTCATGTCACACCTGTAAGCCTGTACCAACCAAAGCATTTGATGGCATTTGAATTGGCCAGGGGTTTCGGGCCGTTTGTCTGGCCTGTTATTCTTTGTTTTATGATGCTCACAACAGTGAGCTCAAAGTCAAACTCAATATGATGAGGTATTAGCACTCCGCCGCCATTTCACTCAGACGTGTCAAGGTCAGGTCACACAAGGGGATTGTCCCCCCCAAAACCCAGCGGTTTGGCCTTACACACCTACACACACACACACACACACACACACACACACACACACACACACACACACACACACACACACACACACACACACACACACACACTCATGTCCCCTCTTCTCTCTCTCTCTCTCTTTCTCCCTCTCTCTCTCTCTGTTGGGGACAGTTATTATTTGTGCTCACCTCATCACTGCTCAGATGGGCTGTGCAGCGATAATAATACCCCCTTTAACCTTCTAAATGATTACTATTACGATTGGTGAAGATACAGCCACTAATGTTGTTGTGCTGCTGCTGGTGACACTGCTACTGCTGCTACTGCTATGAAACAATATATTTATACTGTCATCTATCCTTCAAACAGAACCTTATATTTTTACTGTGATCAAACCAGTATCCTTCAAACAGAACCTTACATTTTTACTGTGATCAAACCAGTATCCTTCAAACAATATATCGTATTTCTAACATGATCAAACCAGTGTATTTCAAACAATATACAGTCTGTATTGTTAGTTTATTATTAGACAAAATGCAGTACCTGTGAGAGGAGTTATTCATCTTGTCTATGATTCGATTTTCAAAAGCTTCTATCGTTTACAGGATTGTGTCCAAACTCCTTAGAACAGAAATAGTATTTTGGCCCCTTTTCAGTTGTGAAATGCACTTAGCATTTTTTTCAGAGTCCATGTGGCTCAGCAGTGCACTGTCTAGGGAAAAGGGTTCCCTTCCTTATTGTTTATGGTGTACAGGTACTATACGGAGCCAGATCATGCTGTACGGGTGTTGTGTTGTCGTGAAATCACAGTGTGGTAGTAAAGCCAGTGATTACAGTGTGTGTGTCTGTGTGTAGGTATCTCTGTGCACGTTTGTAAGTGTGTGCTTCCATGCATGTTGTATGTGTGTGTGTGGAGTAAGTCTATCCATTTGTCCCAGGGAGGTGGACTCTTAATGTCCCAGTGTTTAACTCTTAATGTCCCAGTGTTTAACTCTTAATGTCCCCGTGTTTAACTCTTAATGTCCCAGTGTTTAACTCTTAATGTCCCAGTGTTTAACTCTTAATGTCCCAGTGTTTAACTCTTAATGTCCCAGTGTTTAACTCTTAATGTCCCAGTGTTTAACTCTTAATGTCCCAGTGTTTAACTCTTAATGTCCCAGTGTTTAACTCTTAATAATATCTCAGTGTTTAACTCTTAATAATATCTCAGTGTTCAACTCTTAATGTCCCAGTGTTTAACTCTTAATGTCCCAGTGTTCAACTCTTAATGTCCCAGTGTTTAACTCTTAATGTCTCAGTGTTGAACACTTAATAATATCTCAGTGTTCAACTCTTAATGTCCCAGTGTTTAACTCTTAATGTCCCAGTGTTTAACTCTTAATGTCCCAGTGTTTAACTCTTAATGTCTCAGTGTTGAACTCTTAATTATATCTCAGTGTTTAACTCTGAATGTCTCAGTGTTGAACTCTTAATAATATCTCAGTGTTTAACTCTGAATGTCTCGGTGTTAAATATACACTACCAGATAGACCCTGTGTCCATGGCCAGCTCACACTTTCCCTCTGCAAACCTCTGGCATTGCTGACCCTAGCCTTTTGGGTCCCCTTAGAGGATTTTTTTTTTTGGGGGGTGGGGTGGGGGGGGGGGGGGTGGGGGGGGGGGTGCTGTCACGCCCTGACCCTTAGAGAGCCGTTTTATTTCTCTATTTGGTTAGGTCGGGTGTGATTTGGGTGGACATTCTAGTTTTTCTATTTCTTTGTTTGCCGGGTATGGTTCCCAATCAGAGGCAGCTGTCTACCATTGTCTCTGATTGGGGATCATACTTAGTCCTTTTTCCCACCTTAGATTGTGGGATCTTCTTTTTGGTTAGTTGCTGTGTTAGCGCTACAACATTTTATGTGTCGTTTACTCTTTCTTGTTTTTCGTGTTCATTTAATAAATGTATGATGTACGCCTACCACGCTGCACCTTGGTCTCATTCATCTAATGACGGACGTAACTATATGTTAGCCCCTTTATACAACTGGAAGGGGGGATTTGTTAGCCCCTATATACAACTATAAGGGGGGGATTTGTTAGCCCCTATATACAACTATAAGGGGGGATTTGTTAGCCCCTATGTACAACTATAAGGGGGGATTTGTTAGCCCCTATATACAACTATAAGGGGGGATTTGTTAGCCCCTATGTACAATTATAAGGGGGGATTTGTTAGCCCCTATATAAAACTATAAGGGGGGATTTGTTAGCCCCTATATACAACTATAAGGGGGGATTTGTTAGCCCCAAAATAAAACTAGATGGGGGATTTGTTAGCCCTTATATAAAACAATATAGTTTTTTTTTAGTCCCTAAATAAAACTAGAAGGGCCCCCACTAGAAGGGGGATTTGTTAGTCCCTAAAGAAAACTAGAAGGGCCCCCACTAGAAGGGGGATTTGTTAGCACCTATATAAAACTAGAAGGGTTTTTTAAACCAATATTAAACCATAAGGAGGGATTTGTTAGTCCCTATATTAAACGAGAAGGGGGGATTTGTTAGTCTCTAAATAAAACTAGAAGGGCCCCCACTAGAAGGGGGATTTGTTAGCACCTATATAAAACTAGAAGGGGTTTTTAAACCAATATTAAACTATAAGGAGGGATTTGTTAGCCCCTATATTAAACTAGATTGGCAGATTTGTTAGCCCCTAAATAAAGCTAGCTGGGGATTTGTTAGTTCCTACATTTAACTGGGGGGGGGGTTGAGAGTCCCTAAATAAAGCTAGAAGGGGTGTTGTTCGTTCCTAAATAAAGCTAGAAGGGTAGTTGTTTGTTCCTAAATAAATCTAGAAGGCGAGAGAGAGAGAGCAGCTTATTCAGTCTGTGTTCCATCACCTGCAAAACCAATGAAGGAGATCGTCTCAGCTCAAGTCTCATGCTTCTGTAAAGGGTATTTTATGAGTGTGTGTGTGATTTTGTGTGTGTGTCTGTGTGTGCCTCTGTGTGTCTGGGTGTGTGTGTGCACGCGTACGAGAAAGAAGCGTTACCCAACTGCTGCCTCTGCCTCCACATCTACCTCTGCCTCTACCCCTGCACGGTGCTGCCTCTGCCTCCACATCTACCTCTGCCTCTACCCCTGCACGGTGCTGCCTCTGCCTCCACATCTACCTCTGCCTCTACCCCTGCACAGTGCTGCCTCTGCCTCCACATCTACCTCTGCCTCTACCCCTGCACGGTGCTGCCTCTGCCTCCACATCTACCTCTTGCCTCTACCCCTGCACGGTGCTGCCTGCCTGCACGCTACACTAACCAAGAATGTGTATTTCTGCAGATGATTAAATCAATACCATTTTGACAAGACTTGTTGGAACATGCCTCTTTATTTTACGCAATTCCTTCCCGTTCGTCAGGGGGCATTCATCAAGCTGCCGGGGCGCTGTCACCTAATGGAGATTGTTCTTTAGTCTCGCTGCACTTGATAGAAGGCCTGCGATTATGATGCATGTCGATAGTTTACAGAGATATTGACACAGGAACAAAGAGCACAGCCCCGCGGCTGATAGCCTTTTCCCACCATCAGCACCACCACCACCATCCCCACCAACACCACCACCACCAACACCATCACCACCAACACCACCACCACCACCACCATCACCACCAGCACCACCACCACCACCACCACCACCACTACCACCAACACCACCACCACCAACACCACCACCACCACCATCCCAACCATCACCATAATCAACACCACCACCATCACCACCCTCACCAATACCATCACCACCACCATCACACCCAACCACCACCACTACAACCACCACAACCACATCTGCAACACACCAATACCATCACCACCAAAACCACCACCAATACCATCACCATTAACATCGCCAACACCACCATCACCATCACCACCACAACCACCACCTCCCCCACCATCACCACCACCACCATCACCATCACAACCACCACCACCACCATCACTAGCAACACCAACACCAATTCCATCACCACCACCATCACCACTCCCACCACCACCACCACCACTTCCACCATCACTACCAACACCAACACCAATTCCATCACCACCACCACCAACACCATCACCACCACCACAAGCACCATCACCACTCCCACCACCATCATCACTCCCACAACCATCACCACCACCACCACCATCACCATCACCAATAACACAACCACTACCACCACCACCAACACCCCCACCACCATCATCACCACCATCACCTCCTATACCAACACCACCAATCCCACCACCATCACCACCAACATCACCAACACCACCACCACCACCACCACCAACATCACCAACACCACCACCACCACCAACATCACCACCACCACCACTTCCACCATCACTACCAACACCATCACCAATTCCATCACCAACCCCCACCACCACCAACAGAACCACCACCACTACCCCCACCACCATCATCACCACCATCACCTCCTTTACCAACACCACCACTCCCTCCACCATCACCACTACCACCACCACCACTATCACCACCTATACCACCATCACCACTACCACCACCACTAACAGAACCACCACCACTACCACCACTACCCCCACTACCATCATCACCACCATCACCTCCTTTGCCAACACCACCACTCCCACCACCATCACCACTACCATCACCACCACCATCACCACCTATACTACCATCACCACCACCATTACCACAAATACCACCATCACCACCAATACCACCATCAGCAAAACCACCACCACCACCACCACCACCAACATCACCACTACCAACAACCACAACCATCACCACAACCACCACCACAACCAATACCACTCCCACTACCACCACCAACATCAACAACACCCTCTCCAACACCACCATGACCACCACCACCATCACCACAACCACCACCACCATCACCACCAATACCACCATCACCACAACCACCACCACCATCACCATCACAACCACCACCACCACCATCACTAGCAACACCAACACCAATTCCATCACCACCACCATCACCACTCCCACCACCACCACCACCACTTCCACCATCACTACCAACACCAACACCAATTCCATCACCACCACCACCAACACCATCACCACCACCACAAGCACCATCACCACTCCCACCACCATCATCACTCCCACAACCATCACCACCACCACCACCATCACCATCACCAATAACACAACCACTACCACCACCACCAACACCCCCACCACCATCATCACCACCATCACCTCCTATACCAACACCACCAATCCCACCATCATCACCACCAACATCACCAACACCACCACCACCACCACCACCAACATCACCAACACCACCACCACCACCAACATCACCACCACCACCACTTCCACCATCACTACCAACACCATCACCAATTCCATCACCAACCCCCACCACCACCAACAGAACCACCACCACTACCCCCACCACCATCATCACCACCATCACCTCCTTTACCAACACCACCACTCCCTCCACCATCACCACTACCACCACCACCACCATCACCACCTATACCACCATCACCACTACCACCACCACTAACAGAACCACCACCACTACCACCACTACCCCCACTACCATCATCACCACCATCACCTCCTTTGCCAACACCACCACTCCCACCACCATCACCACTACCATCACCACCACCATCACCACCTATACTACCATCACCACCACCATTACCACAAATACCACCATCACCACCAATACCACCATCAGCAAAACCACCACCACCACCACCACCACCAACATCACCACTACCAACAACCACAACCATCACCACAACCACCACCACAACCAATACCACTCCCACTACCACCACCAACATCAACAACACCCTCTCCAACACCACCATGACCACCACCACCATCACCACAACCACCACCACCATCACCACCAATACCACCATCACCACAACCACCACCACCATCACCACAACCACCACCACCATCACCACCAATACCACCATCACCACGACCACTACCATTACCACCACCATCAATATCATCACTACCATCACCACCATCACCACTACCAACAACCACCACCACCACCATCACCACTACCAACAACCACCACCATCACCACCATCACCATCACCACCACCACCACCACCAGCACCATATCCACCACCATCACCACTACCAATACTACCACAACCTCCAATACTACCATCACAAACACCACTACCACCAAAACCACCATCAACACCATCACCACAACCACCATCACCACCATCACAACCACCACCATCACCACAACCACCATCACCACCATCACCACCACCACCACCACCACCACCACCATCACCACCACCACCATCACCACCATCACCACCACCACCACCACCAACACCACCACCATCACCACTCCCACCACCACCATCAACACCATCACCACAACCACCATCACCAACACCACCATCACAACCACCATCACCACAACCACCATCACCACCATCACCACCACCACCACCAACACCACCATCACAACCACCATCACCACCATCACCACCACTTCCACCAACACCACCATCACCACCACAACCACCATCACCACCACCACCACCATCAACACCACCATCAACACCATCAACACCACCACCACCACCGTCACCATCACCACCACCAATACTACTACCACAATTACCAATACTACCATGACTACCAATACTACCATCACTACCAATACCACCACCACCACCATCGCCACCACAACCACCACCACCACCAATACTGCCATCACAACCACCAATACTACCATCACAACTATCACAACCACCACCACCACCAATACTACCATCACCACCATCACCACCACCACCACCAATTCTACCATAACCACCAAAACTACCATCACCACCATCACCACCACCAACTCCCCCACCACCACCTTCTCCACCTCCACCAGGAGACAGACAGACAGTAGATTAGAGGACAGTTAAGACTAGCTGGAGACAGACAGACAGTAGACTAGAGGACAGTTAAGACTGGCTGGAGACAGACAGACAGTAGAGTCCTTTTGGTTAGTGCACCCAGCACCGTTCAGGGCCCACTAGACTCTGGTCCATAGTGTTGCACCCAGCACCGATCAGGGCCCACAGGACTCTGGTCCATAGTGGTGGACCAAACACCTTTCAGGACCCACAGGACTCTGGTCCATAGTGGTGGACCAAACACCTTTCAGGACCCACAGGACTCTGGTCCGTAGTGTTGCACCCAGCACCGTTCAGGACCCACAGGACTCTGGTCCATAGTGGTGGACCAAACACCTTTCAGGACCCACAGGACTCTGGTCCATAGTGGTGGACCAAACACCTTTCAGGACCCACAGGACTCTGGTCCATAGTGGTGGACCAAACACCTTTCAGGGCCCACAGGACTCTGGTCCATAGTGGTGGACCAAACACCTTTCAGGGCCCACAGGACTCTGGTCCATAGTGGTGGACCAAACACCTTTCAGGACCCACAAGACTCTGGTCCATAGTGGTGGACCAAACACCTTTCAGGACCCACAGGACTCTGGTCCATAGTGGTGGACCAAACACCTTTCAGGACCCACAAGACTCTGGTCCATAGTGGTGGACCAAACACCTTTCAGGACCCACTAGACTCTGGTCCATAGTGGTGGACCAAACACCTTTCAGGACCCACAGGACTCTGGTCCATAGTGGTGGACCAAACACCTTTCAGGGCCCACAGGACTCTGGTCCATAGTGGTGGACCAAACACCTTTCAGGACCCACAGGACTCTGGTCCATAGTGTTGCACCAAACACCTTTCAGGGCCCACAGCACTCTGGTCAATAGTGGTGGACCAAACACCTTTCAGGACCCACAGGACTCTGGTCCATAGTGTTGCACCAAACACCTTTCAGGACCCACAAGACTCTGGTCCATAGTGTTGCACCCAGCACCGATCAGGGCCCACAGGACTCTGGTCCATAGTGGTGGACCAAACACCTTTCAGGACCGACAGGACTCTGGTCCATAGTGGTGGACCAAACACCTTTCAGGACCGACAGGATTCTGGTCCATAGTGGTGGACCAAACACCATTCAATGCCCACAGCTCTCTGGTCCATAGTGGTGGACCAAACACCTTTCAGGGCCCACAGGACTCTGGTCCATAGTGGTGGACCAAACACCTTTCAGGACCCACAGGACGCTGGTCCATAGTGGTGGACCAAACACCTTTCAGGACCCACAGGACTCTGGTCCATAGTGGTGGACCAAACACCTTTCAGGACCCACAGGACTCTGGTCCATAGTGGTGGACCAAACACCTTTCAGGACCCACAGGGCTCTGGTCCATAGTGGTGGACCAAACACCTTTCAGGACCCACAGGGCTCTGGTCCATAGTGGTGGACCAAACACCTTTCAGGACCCACAGGACTCTGGTCCATAGTGTTGCACCCAGCACCGATCAGGGCCCACAGCACTCTGGTCCATAGTGGTGGACCAAACACCTTTCAGGGCCCACAGCACTCTGGTCCATAGTGGTGGACCAAACACCTTTCAGGACCCACAGGACTCTGGTCCATAGTGGTGGACCCAGCACCGATCAAGGCCCACTAGACTCTGGTCCATAGTGGTGGACCAAACACCTTTCAGGACCCACAGGACTCTGGTCCATAGTGGTGGACCCAGCACCGATCAAGGCCCACTAGACTCTGGTCCATAGTGGTGGACCAAACACCTTTCAGGACCCACAGGACTCTGGTCCATAGTGGTGGACCCAGCACCGATCAAGGCCCACTAGACTCTGGTCCATAGTGGTGGACCAAACACCTTTCAGGACCCACAGGACTCTGGTCCATAGTGGTGGACCAAACACCGATCAAGGCCCACTAGACTCTGGTCCATAGTGGTGGACCAAACACCTTTCAGGACCCACAGGACTCTGGTCCATAGTGGTGGACCAAACACCTTTCAGGACCCACAGGACTCTGGTCCATAGTGGTGGACCCAGCACCGATCAAGGCCCACTAGACTCTGGTCCATAGTGGTGGACCAAACACCTTTCAGGACCCACAGGACTCTGGTCCATAGTGGTGGACCAAACACCGATCAAGGCCCACTAGACTCTGGTCCATAGTGGTGGACCAAACACCTTTCAGGACCCACAGGACTCTGGTCCATAGTGGTGGACCAAACACCTTTCAGGACCCACAGGACTCTGGTCCATAGTGGTGGACCAAACACCTTTCAGGACCCACAGGACTCTGGTCCATAGTGGTGGACCAAACACCTTTCAGGACCCACAGGACTCTGGTCCATAGTGGTGGACCAAACACCTTTCAGGACCCACAGGACTCTGGTCCATAGTGGTGGACCAAACACCTTTCAGGACCCACAGGACTCTGGTCCATAGTGGTGGACCAAACACCTTTCAGGACCCACAGGACTCTGGTCCATAGTGGTGGACCAAACACCTTTCAGGACCCACAGGACTCTGGTCCATAGTGGTGGACCAAACACCTTTCAGGACCCACAGGGCTCTGGTCCATAGTGGTGGACCAAACACCTTTCAGGACCCACAGGGCTCTGGTCCATAGTGGTGGACCAAACACCTTTCAGGACCCACAGGACTCTGGTCCATAGTGTTGCACCCAGCACCGATCAGGGCCCACAGCACTCTGGTCCATAGTGGTGGACCAAACACCTTTCAGGGCCCACAGCACTCTGGTCCATAGTGGTGGACCAAACACCTTTCAGGACCCACAGGACTCTGGTCCATAGTGGTGGACCCAGCACCGATCAAGGCCCACTAGACTCTGGTCCATAGTGGTGGACCAAACACCTTTCAGGACCCACAGGACTCTGGTCCATAGTGGTGGACCCAGCACCGATCAAGGCCCACTAGACTCTGGTCCATAGTGGTGGACCAAACACCTTTCAGGACCCACAGGACTCTGGTCCATAGTGGTGGACCCAGCACCGATCAAGGCCCACTAGACTCTGGTCCATAGTGGTGGACCAAACACCTTTCAGGACCCACAGGACTC